>NC_051157.2:105571268-105838309 GCF_013339745.2 Dermacentor silvarum
GCCAGAGGCTGGCGATCTCCTGCACCTGTAGGCAGAGCGTGAGCAGTCGGGCTACGGGACCGAGTTTGCGCCCAGCTGCCTGTCCAGACGACAGCGCTTGAGCTCTTGTTGATAATAGTTTTCGGCGTACAGGCGACAGACGTGCGAATCGGCTAGCCATATACAGCTTCGCTGTAAAAAGAACCTGCAGCAGAAGACCGCAGAATTTATATAGTAATATATTCTAAAGTCAGGGTAGTCAACATGAGTTACTGTAGATCTGTCATTGTGCAACCGAAGATTTACAAGAGTAGAAAGAAAAGTAAATAAATAAACGAAATAATATATAATTTAAAAGCCTACAGAATCTCTGCCATATAGAAAAACGCGCAACGAAGGCATTTCACGGCACGTTAAAAAAATTGGCTGTGGCTTAACTCAGTTATGCCTGGGTGTGCGTAGTGAGAGGTACGGTTAATCTTATTTTTTAGCTTGGTTCTCTGTACAGTTATTTCTTTATCGTTTAGATTCGTACGTCTGAGTGTTTAGGTTTGGTTTTTACCTCTCGATAAGTTATCGTCACATTAAAAAGACTCGAAATTTTTAAAGTGTAACGCATTCATTTAGAAAGACTTCATCTCGGTGTTTCTCAATTGACACAAAGACGGCCTGATGGTCGGTGACGTGGTAGGATAAGGGGTTGTCGTCGAGTGACTTGAACATGTTTCGGGTGCTATCCTCATCTGAATCCACTGGCCTGGCCACTTCGTACTTACGACGCTTCTCGAGGCGTGCGGCTCGTTCTTTCTCCGTCTCCTCGGCTCACTGCCTCCTCTTGGTTTCGTTCCGACGACAAAGTCTGGCTTCTTTCAGTCTCTCCGACTCACTTTCCATATCTGCCAACGAATCCCACCGAGTCGCCCCTTCTATATTTACGACGCAACGCCTGATCCTCCTGTGTTGTTGCAACGCGGTTTCACCGGCTCCTCCTCTGACGTCATGCCAGATGGCGCGGCGAGCGGCGCTGCCAGCTGCGGTGGTTGCTAGGCAACGGCTCAGCTCGCAGTGCGGCCACCGGCGACAGCGAAACGGCGAGAATGCGGCCAATGTATCTCTCGCTACAAAAGCTCACTCTGCGGGGCTCACACGATGGCGTAATATTCTGAGCGCCAGTGCTTTTCCCCCTTGAGCACCACGCAAAAAGAACGTTGATGCTCCAAAGTTAAGCCTTACTCCCTACCAGCACGCACACAATTTTTTGCATCAATCCCTATTCACCAACGTCCTCTATCCTGGGTGCACTTGCTGACTCCACCAGTACCATTACTAAATTCTACCAGGCAAGCGCGACGGACGTACCTGGTAAGATGTCCCCCAGTCGCACAACTCTAAAACAGCTACCTCAGTCGCACTTGACCAAAATTTGGCACTTCGTCGAAGCTTTGCAAGTAGCCGGCGCTCCGGGTTCTAGCGTTCAATCCATTAATTTACTAAAACCTTACCTACATATAGCACGTTACCACTAATCTACCAGAGTCCACGAGACAATTACAAGTATAACTTAGGGCAAACTTTACTTTTGACACTACACCGCAAACAAACTAACCAACCAAAGACGCTCTGGCAAGGCATGCAAGGTGGTAGTGTGCACTTAACGGCGGAACAGGCACCTGAGATGAACGCTTTTTCTTTCTGCTTCTGTTTCTCTGTCGCGCGCTTGGCATACTGAAAGACGTGGGAAGCTGCCCAATTTTCCAAATCATCTCCTCTTGCGCTAAATGACACCACCACTCACCTGCGAACTTCCTGACATCAATACTCTGTTTCCAGCAGCAAAAAAAGTTCAGCTGCGAACCTTATCCCTGAGGCGACGGGCTCGCCTCGTCTCCCGCATGGCCCGTGGGCCTAATTTCTTCCGCTTAAACGGCGTGCTCCCCTTTCTTCCACCGTTCTCACCCACGAAGGCATCCATGCATGCAGCACTCCGGGGAACTCTTAATGCGACGACAGCGAAACTCTTTCCGCGAAAAGACGGCAAAGACGTAATCCTCTTTTAGTAGCATGCTTTAGGCGGAGAAACAAAATGTGAGTGAGTTTATTACGGCACGGCCATTAGGCTTCGAGCAAACAGCCTTTGAGTATTTAGAGGCTGTGCGCGCACATTGCCGGGGGGTGGGGGCAAATCGCGACCTCACCCGGAATGTGAAATAAGCTTCTTTTCGCAATTTAAGCGTTGCGGAATGTTAAGGACGGCATTGTCGAGATTTTTGCTCCAGCACTGTAGCGGCCAAAAAAGCGTCGTGAAGCGTGTTTAAAGGAGGTTATTTCGGTTGTCCAGATACTTTGACCCCAATGCCCTGAGGTACTGGGAAATATTTTTTCCAGTTACTTTGAAAAATGACGATGCCTTTTCATTTCTTTGAATTGATTTTTGTAGCATAATATATGAAAATATAACTTGCAGAACAGAAACGTGTGCTTCTGAAATAATATTGTTGTACTCTCCTCTACGGCAGCCATTATCTGTGGCAGTCGGTACAGGGGAATGAAATTAGAGAAATAATTCACTTGACCGGAATATTGCACGGCTGAGGGCTTTCCAACTTAGCGGGAGTGATTAGCCTTGAATAAATCAAGTTTATAGACACTGACCAGCTATTGCATTTTAAGGAAGCCCGCGTTTCCGATGAATAAATGAAGCTACGCAGTGCATCGTCTCCCGCAACTGCCTATTATAGCTAGGCACAATATTGCTTGTCAAACTCAGTCAAGCACCGCTTAATGAATGAGGTGCAGCAGCAACCAAGGCAGTAATTAGTCATTGCTGATCTGTCACATTAGGGAACCTAATAGCACTCAGAAGGCAAAGAGTGCCATAAGAACGACAACGGAAGATTCTGTGTGTGGCCGTAAAGGGAGAGAGGTGGGATGTAACGAAAGTCCCTTTAGGTCACTAATAGGGATTGTACTTGTATCGCTTAGATAAGCTCTAATGACACTAAACGCAGAATGTGTGCCATTCGACTGGACAGCAATGAGAACGCATGAATGATTCATGAACTGATGTATGATACGATGTTCTGAACTACCCAGTAGGAGAGAACCGCAATAATAACGAACGGATGAAATCAGTACAATAGAAAATGAATTGTTTAGGTGAAAACCAATGCTCGTCCACATAAACGTCCGAGATATAAACACAAGTGAAGATTATTTTCAGCAGTAGAGACTGCTTTTGTTGCTGACAAAATAAGGAGCTTGTTTCTTTTAGCTAGGAATAAATGAACTCGGATTTTTGCATACGCGCTTTCAGTAAAGCGCTTCACGTAACACATTTAAAGCACGCGAGAGCCATTATGTAAAAAAAAATAGAACTCGCAACTACCTGAGCCAAGCCATTTTTAGTATGTGATGTCAGTTCACTAGTTAGAATAGTTCATATCTCATCAGCAGGACAGTGTAGAACTGCAGTTTGGGCTTTGGAGGAATTTTACTCGAAAGAAGCCAATGGTATTTAAATGCGCATCTACACAAATATTGAATTATGGATGTTTTTGCTAGCTCATTATGCATTCCTTGTGTATGCCTGCGTCCCTCAGAAACTTTAACTTAACGTATCGTTCCCGCAGATAAACATATTTCACATTAGTTGACGGAAATATCCTATTTATTCATTTCGAGAAAATAAATGTGCACTTTGGCAGTAGAAGTTAACCTTTTCCTCACATTACTGTAGCCTTGCGCACGCATATCTAGTGATGTTACTTTTTTTATGCTACATCATCTTCGACGTCTTTTCCATTGCTTCTCGTTATAGGAATACACATCTTACAGTTCCTCCATTTCCTCCGTCACCACTCCTCGCATTGTAGTGGTAATGGCGAACGCATGGCCGCCTATTCCAGCTGCTCATTGATCCTGTATGAGGGCAATCGAGAAACATGAAAGCTAACGCCATATTTTGTCTTTGCGCAACGGCTAGTCATAATGTGTGGAGTCGAAATGGACGTTTTTACATCTAGCAAGTAGCTTTCCTCGAAATATTAGGCCTCAGTGAGCAGTTCTGTGTGGGCCATGTATGGTTTGTGTTCACATGTAAGCCTACCCAATAGAGTCTAAGCCATGGCCGAGGAGTTCCTGAAGCCATACGTTGTAATTGTCGGGCCTGAAAAAAAATGCGTGGGCATCATTCCAGCATACCTGAAGTCTCTTTGCATCATACACTCAGAAAATTACTTGTGTCATTGGCCATTCTTTATTGCAGCATGATTACTTCAGGCATCGAAACACATACGTTATTTTTTGTCGGAATAATTAATAAGTCGGAACACTACAGTCGCTATGACGGAATCAGGAAATTCACAATAAGAGTACACGACATCTTCGGCACCATGAAGATCATTCACGCCACCCTTCAATGACTTGGCCGGCGTTCGACCACGGGTAACCAAACACGGTTTTAGAAATTACTATGAAGGAAAATATTAGGCAACACCCGGACAGTGCCACTTTTCCATATGAACAGTGCAAAATTCAATGTCCTAGCCAGGTCCCACAGGTTGCTCTAGCATCCATGTTCATTATCAGTGGAAAATTGAGGCAGCTCACCACATGAAGCTTAAAAATTAAATTAAATTTTGGAACTTTGCGTTCCAAAACAACGATCGGATTATGATGCACGCCGTAGTGGGGGACCCTGGATTAATTTTAACCACCGACGGTTTTTTACGTGCCCTCTTTGCATGTGACACCGGTGTTTTTGCATTTCGCCCCCATCGAAACACGGCCGCCGCGGCCGGGATTGGATCCTGCGACTTCGTGCTTAGCAGTGCAACACCATATCCGCTAATTAAGGCATCGCGGCAGGTCACATGAAGCTCACATTTCACCGAGGCTATTGATAATTGCTTCTTCGTCTTTTTTCTTTGTTGCTTTTCTGGTTCTTTGCGCACCTTACACTGTTTACGAGAGTACATTTTACATTTAAAACTAGTTCAGTAACATGAGTTGCTGCACAGATGACTTTAATTGCATGCTGAACAGGACAGCGCCATTATTATTAGCCCCTGACTGCATGAATATTTATCTTGTTTTGAGCAGTGAGACAAGCTGTGGCTTAGGTCATGTGTGCCCGTCGAAACCTTTCTTTTTCTTTAAATATGCATAGCTGCGATTTAATAAGCAAAAACTGTCGCATAACGTATATGATGCACTAGATGTGTATATAGGTATATATGATACACAACATTTGTAAAGGTTTAGCAGGTATACCTTATAGCAGATAAAGGTGGGTTTTAGCTAAATCATGCGAAGTCCTAAATATATCCACGGGTGCAATACGAAAATGCAACCTGCTTAGTATTGTTCACTGTCATCTTAAGTAACTCAGAGCACGTTTTACAATGAGGTTAGCTAATTATTAAAAATAATTAAATAATGAACGTTTAAAGTATTATTTTAAAGGCGAGAACTTCAATGGAGAAGTTGTAGAGCCCCCTATTGACAAATATTAAAAAATTCTTTCCTTGATGAAACCTGTTGTTTAAACTTTTTTCGAGCTGCAAAAAAGTGCAGGAGATTTTAAAAGCGCCGCGTGGCTAGGTATTTGCGCGCAGAGACATTAGTGCCCTCACCGTCCCAGCAAAGTATTATTGATGTCACACAGACCGAAGGCATGAATAGGCCACAAGTAAAAAAAAATTATACGCGATGGCCACACCCGTCGTCTCCAATAAATCGCCATCTGCCGCCAAAACCTCCTCGTCCTTTACGTTGCCTGTCAACACCAAAAACGATGATAGAGCTTTAAGAACTGTCATGTGGTATTTAACTTGCATCTTATGACTCAATTAGCTTCATTGCTTCAACAGAGAAGATATCTATAGGTAAAACTGGAAGCCCGGAACACTGTATTCCATCCGTCAGCATTGTTCAAGGCCTGTCTCTGTCTTCGGTCTGCATGCAGTATCGATAATTCGTTCATAGCATGCTTGAGTGGAGTAATGCCACTGCGTGTGAGCACCTAGTCACGTGGTACTTTGGCCATTGTAGCTCGGAAAAATGAAAATCCCAGACGCTATCATCCCGGAAAGAGACCACTTGGATAATGTGCCAATAGGTTCTACGGCTTCTCCATTGAAGAACTTACCTTTGAAGTAGAGGTGTGCGAATAACGAAACTTTCGAATCAAATCTAACGAAATAAAGTGGGCTTCGAATATCTAGTTGATAATAAAATGTTTGGTCACTTCTAAGCAAAGTACCATATAAAAGCTATCATTTGTTTGACAAGAATATACTTATTTAATTTATTTGATACATTTAATGCTGTTATCAACTGGCTCTTAGCTTATTTAAAAGCTTGTATATGAGACAGTGACTTTATCAGGCGCACTGTGACAGTAGCCCACTGTGAGAAAAGCACGTGCACACATGCAAGTACAAAGGTAGTGCTCATTGAAGGCAAGCAATCGTTTACCATACAGTACCACACGTCATTTTAAAGGGATTCAAACATGGTGATACTTCCCAAATAATAAGTCGATCTGCCTAAATCCTGAGAGAAAAATTGATAGGCCGCGGAAGGCGAGACATGCATGTTTAACAACCGGAAGCTATTGTGCATAAATGGTTTTCTCTATGCGCTCGCCCCGGAAACAATGTCTGCGAAACAACCGCGGTTCTCATTCTGCAGAGTTATTCGGAAGACTCTCCATTTGCATGAGCCTTTCCTGCTGAAGACTTGAGAACCTCTTTATGTCTCTTAGTATTCGAACGACACGAACAGTCGAGGACTTCGAGTAGCGAACTCTGTCATCGAATGCGAATCGACTAGCGGGAATTATTAGACTCGTATTCAATATTTCGAATATTCGCGCACGCCTAGCATAAAACAATACTTTAAAGGTTGGCTAAATAATTACCTAAGTAAGTCAATCAGTAAACAAAATACTCGAGTTTCTCTTCAGGACAGTGATCAATACTAGGTTGTAGTATTGTAACACCCACACATATTTTTAAACCTTGGCACAAGTTAGCTGAAATACCCTGTATGTTGTGACCACACAGAGAGGCACTACCTGGTAGAAATATCTCATCCATTGAAAAAACTTATGAACTTGCTGTAAAAATGGAGCGAATTTCTCGTAGTTCCTCCTAGTGTAAGTTTCTATAAAATTTGATGACGGCTTTGTTCACTAATTCGTAGCCCCTCTGTCAAGCTCATTGCATATAGAGCGCTTGCTTTTAGATTATTTCTGCTTTCCGTCGTCTTCGGATACTGACGCAAGCTAGAAGAGTGCATTTTTCTTTCTTCCTCCATGAGCTCTTCGTTGCTGCGGTTGGAATTAGCTGTTCGATTACGATAGGTCATAAGCTAAGTTTGGCGTACCACTGTTAGAAATTTGATTTTTTGCTATATTCATGATAATTGTGCTCAGAAACATTATATAGCCTGTGAAGACCTATAGCTGGCCACCAAATTCCTTCTCTGGCTTCCAAATAAACATCTGCTCTCTCACCCAAAAAGAAAGGACGCGATAATGGACAAAGGGGATAACGCTTGCATTTTGCTAGCACCGCGTTCTGCGAGAGAAATCAGGAATATGAGAATAACCCCATCGCAAACAACTTCCCTCAGTGCTTCAAAGGCACAGTAGCAGTGCTTATATAGAACGTTTGTCATTCAATGAAAGTTTCACTATGATAGCTGATGCGCTCGAAATCGCTAATTAACTGCGTGTCTGGGGACAGAACCCATCGACATTTATTCTTTGAACTATGACGAATGTGGAGTTTCTTCAACTCTGATTGTTATCCAAAACGGATTGTATAGTTTTCTGTGCCCACAGGCCTCAATCAAAAAAAGCCGGCAGATTCCACGCCCTGTAGGAATCGATGTTATGTGAAGCAGTGTGCGGGGAGCATATCAAGTTAACGAAACGACCATGAGAGCACCAAGACGTAGGCGGCATTTTCATGACCTACATAACACGCATGTCAAGACATTCACGTCATGAGTACTCAGGAGTCCCTTTAGCTACACCTAAAAGATCTTAAGGCGAAAGCCTTAGCCATGCTCATGACTATGACTTCAACCATTAACCTTTAGCCTTTTCCTTCAGTTAGTACCACATCCGAACACATTCCATTGGTTTTTGAGTGTTAATCGTTTTTCGCTGAGTCATTGTCATTTTTGCTTAGTCATGGTCATCACTATGGCTTCTACCACTATCCTTTAGTGTTTCTTTCCCTTAGTAACCACGTCCGAAGCCATTGCAGTGGTTTTTGAGTGTTAATCTTTTTTTTTTTGCTGAGTCATTTTCATTTTTGCTTAGTCATGGCCATCACTATGGCTTCTACTACTAGTCCTTTAGTGTTTGCTTCACCTAATACCCACGTGCGAACCCATTTCAGTGGTTTTTGAATGGTAATCTTTTTTTTTGCTGAGTCATTGTTTTTTGCTGAGTCATGCACATGCCTATGACTTCTACCACCATCCTTTAATGTTTCCTTCACTTAGTACCCACGTCAGAACTCATTTTAACGAAACGACCAAAGATGTAGGCGGCTGTTTTATGACCTACATGACACGCATGTCGTGACATTCATGTGATGACCTATCATTTATGTTTGTCATACACTGTTGTCACGCTATGCAAATTTGGTACCTACCGAGTTAACGAAACGATCATGAGAGCACCAAGGTAGGCAGCTTGTAGGTTTCCTGTAGCTTGTGTCATGTAGGTTTCATGACCTACATGACACACATGTGATGATAATAATGTTATGACCAATCATTTACGTTCGTCATACGCTCTTGTCATAGTATACCAATTTTCGTAAATATCAAGTTAACAAGACGGCCATGAGAGCACCAAGACGTAGGCGGCTAGATAGATAGACAGACAGACAGACAGACAGACAGACAGATAGATAGATAGATAGATAGATAGATAGATAGATAGATAGATAGATAGATAGATAGATAGATAGATAGATAGATAGATAGATAGATAGATACTGTCAAAGTGGCAAATGTTCGCCAAGAAATGCTTCGCATTTAAAAGTTTGTGATAGCAACGTACGTAAAGCTACTTTGAACTAAGGTCTTTTAGTACCCCATTTTGCTGAACATGCATTGCGCGAGCTTTTATTTCTATACCTCATCAGGCGTAACAATTAGTATCTTGGTAGTGACACATTGTACGAAATAAATTAGTGCTTGGGTGCTGTAGTCGCTCATTCATCTTGTATTTACCAGTTCTTGATCAGAGTTACCAACTATACCTGACGTCATTATTCATACTAAACCGAGACCAGGAAGTGTAATTTCTTTACGTTGATACATTTTGCAGCAAGAATAACGGAGGTGATTCTTACGCGTCACGATTGTATTTGCAGAGCTTCGTGGTGTCAGCAGGCTCGTATACGGGCGTCCGCGGGGATTTACCTACAGTCGTTGGTCATTTGAGTGCGTGAAAGCACGTCATACTTGCAAGAGTCGTCGTCATAATTTTTCAAAGCTTGATTGGGACTAATTTGATGAACAAAAAAAATTCAACCTTTTTGATTTTTTTGTTGAGCTTGCTTTCAGACAAAACATTCTACGGATATCCACAGTTCCGAGTGCACATGTATTTACGCAGTCCCGGCAATACACGTTGGGTCGTCTGTAGTCTTTTCTTTTATTTCTAGGATGTCCCTCTTACGCTGAAGTTGAAGTTTGCATGGAATAGCGATAAAGTATTTTCTCGCCCACACCGCGAAATTGGACGCCGTCTGGCCTGCCGTGGTATGCCAGGGAATGAAGCTGTCAACGCATAAGCATTCACAATGTACGCTCATTTATCCCGACACTACTGCGGAGGGCGACAACGATGGGGTGCTGTTGGTTTCTTTTCTTGGCTGTCCTGCCGCTTTTCTTCTCGTCACGTTTTCTTAGCAGTTCTGCGTAGTTCACCATGACAGGCACAAAAGGCGCTACTGCGCAATATATCTCACAGAACGCTGACACCCCTAGCCTTTCTTGTCTCACGAGCCGTCTCTTATTATTCACCATCTTTTTAGGTGACCGCTGCTGCGAATTGAACACTTTCCTTTTTGCATGACAGCGCTATATTATATGACGAGTATGCAGCTATATAAATGTGCCGTTGCGTCCACTTATACTGGAGCGCTTCCGTTAGAATTATTTTGCCACCTACTTCAAAGACCTCCAAGGACTCTCATGACAGGGTCTAGTACTTATGGAGCCACTTTATCACTCTCTTGGTCAAATGCTGGCTAAGCGTATTCGTTGTGACTATAAGGGATGAGTGAGGGATGAATGTGTAGCTCGTTCTCTCGGCATGACATTTCATTTGTTTCTTGAGCTCTACGAACTGTGATTTGCGGGACCGTTTCACTAAGAGAGATCACATTTCATCACTTCATTTCCCATGCTCCATACTTTTGTGGGCGTTCGCATATATATATATATATATATATATATATATATATTTCCGAACTAGTTTTCCGAATGGGTGTCCACAACATGGGAAGCAGCACGCAAGGGCGATGAGGAACGACGGCAAGGTGAAGGAGAGCGACGCCGGGGCGAGCGGGATGCTCGAACCATGTCCTAGGAGAGCGACCAGAAGAGGTTGTGTACGGTCCGGGAACGTACGAATCTAGCCTTGGTATCCTGTCTCGCTCAAAGGTGTCATGGCCTCGCCTTTCACCTGGGTGACGCCCGGGAACGTAGGAGTCCAACCTAGTTGCGCTGTCTCGCTCAAAGGTAGCATAGTCTCGCCTTTCATTATGCTGACGCCGATGGCAGAAGCGAGAAATGTGGCCGCGAATACCGCAGTAGAAACAAACCGGGCGCGACGACCGCCACGGAGAGTAGTACGGCTGTGCATTATTATTCGCTGCCAGTGAAGCTAGGGGGCCGCGGTAAGCTTCGGCAGGTGGAGACTGAACGGTCGAGGGAGGCCGGGAGCCAATTTCGGCATAACTTGGCGGACGAAATGGTGGAGTAGACTTGTCCATTTGGACGTTTGTCATCGACGCCAGTTCGTCCTTGATGATGTCACGCAGTCCAGGAGGAGCCGGGCGAACGGTTGCAAGCGTCGTGGGTCCAGAAAGATGGCCGTGAAGTTCCTCCTTGATGAGAGTGCGTATCAGGGCTTGCAGCTCAGCATCACCGTTGAGATGAGGGTCGGTAGAGGCGCGTGGAAAGCGAATAGACTGGAGCGTGTCTAGACACTGGCAGGCCGTGATAATATCCCCAACGCAGTTTGGGTTCTGCATGACGAGAGTATTAAAGGCGACCGTGTTGATGCCCTTCAGTATGTGGCGAACGCGATCACCTTCCGCCATGTCACTCTGTGCGCGGCGGCAGAGAGCGAGGACGTCCTCAATGTAGGACGTATAGGACTCGTCCTGCGCTTGTATGCGCATTGCCAGCTTCTGTTTCGCGACTTCGGAGCGTCCAGAGGACATGCCGAATATCTGGCGAAATTGATGGCTGAATGATGGCCAGTCGGAAAAGTCACTTTCGTGGTTAAAAAACCATGTCTTTGCAACTTCGGTTAAGTAAAAAGCGACATACCGCAATTTGTGCGTGTCGTCCCAATGATTGGCGTCGCTGGCTCTGTTGTAGTGATCGAGCCAATATTCGACGTCGTCGCCGCGGAGGCCGACAAAGACGGGAGGATCTCGGTGTGTGGTGTTCACCATTCAGGTAGGCCCAGCGGGCTGAGCAGAGGTGGTAGCAGCACTGGTGGACGGGTTGGTTTCTGCCATCACCGTGGTAGGCGAGAGCAAACGACGACCGGATCGGAGCTCCAGGGGAATCGGGGAAGTAAGAGGACGTGAGAATCGAAGCACTATCCACCACTTGTGAGACGTCGGCCGATGCAATGCCTTTATTTCCGAGCAGCCGCCCGAGATGATGATGAGTCGTATGTACAAATGATAACGACGATATGCACAAATAGCGCTCACACAAATGATGAGTCGTATGTACAGATGACGACGACGATATGCACAAAATACGCTCACTATATATATATATATATATATATATATATATATATATATATATATATATATATATATATATAGTGAGAAGACCATGTGCAACACAAGGCATAATGAGCGTGTGTTTTAAACACCACATTATAACACGCCAGAAAGCTATTTTTCTTGTTGAGGGTGCCAAGCTGTAAATGAATAAACAGTGCACTAAAAAAGTCAGCGCGATCCAATAAAGGAGCATCCATGCGCAATTGTAAGATACGAGCCGGAAGGCTCTGACACTACGTCTAAGCATCTCTTTCTTAGAGAAATTCAAGAAATACATAATCCAACTTCGTGGTGGACCATTTATATGCACCTTAAAACCACGATATATTGACTCATTATGTTGTATACTTATACCTTGAAGTAGAACAAAGGGTTTGAGCAAAGAAAAGAAAATATACTAGGAATTTCTCTACAGATACGACAAGAATTAAGAGACAAAGCTGACAGATACATTGCGCTAGTACACCCTTCACTGCAGGTCTTGGCGCTCATGCGGCGTGATCACAATGGTAAGTTTTTTTCATCTGACGTTCATGTGCCGTCTACAGGGATGATTCTTTTCAGTTGTTAATTGCGGCATATCTGCGACTTCTACAAAAAATTCACAAACGGTTCGAGCTTTCCGCACAACTTTTTGGAAACAGCGGATTGCGATTGGATGCATACCTGGATTTAAGATCCCAGAGCAACACTCTGGCTATGAGAGATCGCATCGTCTGGTGGGAGAACTCCGATTTCATCTCGACAGCCTGGGGTTCCTTAATGTGAACATAAATCTAAGTACACTACCGTTCTAAGTGGGTCGCATCTAAGTGCGGCCTCCACCGCGGCCCACATAGACCCTCCTAGCTCGTGCCCATCAGCTGAACGCCATACCCAGTGAGCTACTGTGGCGTATGATTGGCGTATTAGAAAAAGCGATGCCCTCAACAGCAAAATCTACAAAGTGCTTCAGCAGATACAACATAAACAGGTGAGAGGATGAACGCTACGCGTAGCAGCGTTCGTCTTGTCAGCTTTATTTTGTCGATGCTTTCTTAGGCTACGTTTATTACTTAAATCATAAACCGATTAGCCCAAACACATGTTGTGGTAAAATATGCAACAGAGAATAAACATTTCCCGATCATTCTCATTCCAGACACGGACAGACAGTAAAGGAGGTGTGAATCGTCCCGGAAACGTGCAAGGAATATGAAAGACGCAATGAGCAAAGCTTGACGCGGCCGATTCATCGTGGAAGACGTATAGCCTTCCCTCCTCCTCAGCCGTTATTCATACTACGACACTTGGCATTTTGCTCTCCGTGGCGCATGAACGTCATCCGCCGGCAAGCAGCTCTCCAAAGAAGCTCGGTCGCGTAAGGACAGGACGAAAATGCCGGCACTCTTTGCTGGAGCAAGAACGGTAGCAAGAATAACTGCGAGGCCATATAACCCAGCACGATGAACCGAGGGAGTCGACGAGGAGTCGAGGCGCTCTTCCGGAAATGAGCAGAGAAGACACGCCCGAGCAACTCTGCGACAGCGAAAAAGGCGACCACCAACACAATGGCTTTAAAAAAAGGAACAAAAATTGTGCTCTCTCCCGCGAAAGTTCTGGTCTGTGTCAGAACTCCTCTTGAAATTGCCGCCGGGGAGCTGGAAAATGCGAACTCGTTCTTTCTGCTTTCTTTTCTATTTTTTATTTCAAATGGTGTGCGTCACCTTCGCTGTTTTTGCGCTGTTGCTTGGTTAACCATATATTCTTTCTGCAGCAGCTGACAATCATCCTTAAGGAAAGACCTTGGGCGGAATTTCTGATTCACTGTGTATACACAGCATCTCTGTATGTGCATAAATTTAGGACCGCAAGACATTCATTGCTTTAAAAAGGTTACAGAGTACTGCGCCATACGAATGTTTTTCGAAGCTTTCGTCATAATTACCAATTAAGGCTGTGCAAACAGCAGGCCTCGCGAAAGGATACGGTCTTTCGCAAGGTTCTTTGAACGTTCTTTCCCGAAAACGTGCCGTAACTAATGCGTTGCACAACCTTCTGTAGAATCTAAACACTACATTCTTGTATAAGTTATGCATATTGGACGTCGTTGGTAAACCATCAATAAATCTCTTGATTGACATTGAATGTTTCATTTAAGTTCGCATTACATTGTCACCTTATATACCATGATTTGAACATGTAGATGAAACCGTTTTGAACGCGCGAAAATTATTCATTTATACTAGCCAGTTAAAGCATTTCTAGAAATAACCAATCTTTACTTGACCTCACAGCGTTCGCTACAGGTTTGTTCGCGCTTGTACTAGATAGTTTGCTTACTTATTCCGACTGCTATAGAGTGTGTTACCAGTGGGCATACGACAAGCAGCGATATCGTCTGAAGACGTAATTATAGTTACATGATACTGTGTCTCAGGAACTGTGTAACACGTCCAACTTTCTCACCTTGGCAAATTCATGTTTTTCTATTATAAGGCAGTCAGCTTACCAGACCTCCTTTACATCAAAAATTATTCGCTCAAGTACCTCTTAAGTCCCTGCGTGTTCCGTCAATTGAGCGTACGTTATGCCAATAAAATTTTAATCATGTTGCTCCATCTATAAACTCATAAGCTACCATAAAAATCCTTCAACTCCACGAAACGTTCTTTTACCTATTACCACCGATTTATTTTCTGCGTACTGCACCTTGCGCAGAAGTCGTATTCTGAAATAGCATATATTCTACTAAGTTTGGCCCTAATCGTTAGTCTTCTTTTTCATGTACCCTTATGCCGGCCATTTCCCGTTCACTGTCTCCTTTCTACTCTCCTTAATTGTCTTTCGTATTTAGTATTGCCTTGAAATTTTGTGTACCGCTGGTGATCGAGGAGCTGCCGCTTATGATATGAGAATAGTCAGCTAAACTGCGACGCGACATTTTAATTGTGAAACTTCCTTTTGGTTTCCTTCCTACCACAAAGAAAATAAATGCGCCTTTCTCAAAATGCAGTAACGTAATTGTACACCTGTTTTTTCATCAGATAAAAACCACTTATCCGAGTGTACGTACCTCTTATTACAATATCTCTCTTTAAAGCCCCCTTTTTATTAAGGGTGTAACAGCGCACACAGACGGGGACAGAGTGAAGAAACAATAGGAAACAGCGCTAGTGTCCTTCGCTAGTGTCAGTGCATGTCCTGTTGTCACTTCACTCTGGCGAATCACCTCACCTGACGTCCACTGCATAAAAAATATAATGTGTGCGCTGTTACCCCCTTGAGATGATTTGCCAACTAGCCCACCAAGCCATTGTTGTGGAGCTCTTTTTATTAATGCGAAAGCACTATATGGCTCAAGAGGCGGAAAATGTGGTGGTGGCGTGACCACGATGGTCTAAGAATACCAAGTGGCCCAAGTGAGCCAATCGAGGCAGTTGATGACGTCAATTAAGGCAAGGTTAATTAAGGCAAATGTAATTAGGCAAGGAGAATTAAGGCAGACTTATTAAGGGCGATGTGAAGTAAGGCAGGTTTAATTAAACTATAGTTCATTACGGCACTCGAATCCACAACCATTGGTGGCAGTCAAACACACGAACGTTGGTGTTAATGAAGATACATTGAATTCAGATATAGTTAATTAAGGCACTCGAATTCCTGACCTTTGGTGGGAGTGGAACCCTCGACCTTTGGTGGTCGCAATGCTTTCACAATCATCCACGTAGGCATAACTAAGTGCCCCTTGAATTTTTTTTATTCGTGGCATAGAACATTTCAATACCATGCACATATTTACAGCATAAAACACCATAGTCTTATTTATAGCATATACTTTCCCTTCCTCAGATAATCATCATCCTCATCTTGCTCCCGCTCATTGCTCATTTATCAGTTGAAATTTTGAAAGTTGTTCCGAAGTATCATTTTCTTTGCATGGGCACATGGGCGTCATAGGAGCTTCCCGGTTACATTTACGCATATTATATGTTAGAAACACGGCAATGGCTTACGGATACAAAGCTCACGCTGTAAGTAAACTTGGCCAAGTTGATAAAGCTGCGTTATGATATTGTTGAGTGGTGCAGGCGCTATCATTGAAGGAACCGCTGAAAGGAAAACCCTGCAGGTATGTCACAGCGAAACCCGTAGCACGACGCCGTGGCATGGTATTAAGCCATTGAATTGATAGCGGCAGATAACATATACAAACTAAAGTTGTTTACTCGTCTTTCAAGAAAAAAAATCATGAGAACAAAACATTTCTGCAGTTTTTGTTAATGTAATCCGTGTGTCTACCAATACTTGATAAACAAAATTATGGAATACAAAAGGCTTCTCTCTGAAAATAACTATGCTTTCGTTTTCTTTTGGGCGGAGTAAAACGCATCGGCTAAATTGAAATACAGATTTAGTTTCTGAGGAACCTGTGGGACACGGGTTCTCGCCTGCGAGACATCACTAGACCAAGTGTTGAAACACGATGCGCCATTAAATCAAATAACTATGGTTATTTCAAAAAGATACACCCAGCCTCTTAGGAGCCTCGTTTCTTTTTTTGAGGATTGTAAGCTTCTAAAATTCAGTGCGATCGAGCCTATATACAGCGCAATTTTACACTGTAATAAGGTTGGAATGAAATGGATCATTTTTATTTTTCATATATTTCTTTTTATTTTTGTTCTTGGAGCCCTACTACGCAGTGTATAGCTTTGCCATTTTGAAATACACGCACTCTTCGGGAATACGCAGCATACAGAACGCTGATATTGCAGCAATAATCCCATCCATGCGCACAATTTCAGTATAACTATAGGCACACTGCAAGTTCATTCCGTTTTTATGCTGCTGTATTGGTGGCTGCAAGATTATGCGAATGTGTAGCGCTAAGCACCAGATCAGCGATATGACACTGCTGGTGCAGCAATACGGCTCCCAACTAGAACGTGCGGAATGCAAATATTGCCCACACCAAGCCCGCGTTATTACTGCGTGTCGAGCGAAGGCTCAGCGCCCGCTAAGCGCTAAGCGCATCCTGCAGGTTCTAAATAAAGTGTTTCCCGTCCAGTCTAGTCCAGCGAAGGCTCATGAGCATCGATAGGACAGAAAAGCGAAAACTGTCACATGTAACACATAATGAATATCAGAAAGCTCTTCGGATTTGCAAGCATATGCATATTCTTTGAAATGAACGTGAAAAACTGGTCATGGCGAACATCCTTAGTGCAATTTTTTTCCTTGTAGTGTTGCTTCTGGAATGAGGGGAGCCTGGGCGTACGCTTCATAAGGTGGAGCGATGTAACATATTCCTCATAAATTAAGAAACAGTAACAGTCAGGTCACCATTTTCTGTGCGTTGTTCATTTATTATTCTTGAATATTGACCTACATGCATAAAACTGATTAGATTACGCGAACTTATTTTCGAGTATTCTTGTCAATTAAGAGGGAGAGAGATATACAAGGGATGCATATAATGGCAGGGAGGTTAACCAGAGGGAATTCAGGTTGGCTACTCTGCATGGGATGACATAGTAGGCGGATAAAAGGAGAGATAGGAAAGGAGTGAGGTAGAGACGAGTAGGCAGTGTATTTAAAGCCTATCATGAAGGCCACTGTCAGAACTAATGGTTCTAGGCCTGTGGTCGGAAAGAAACTCCGCGAAGAAGGCTTTATTAACGCTACAATGGTTCATGTGGTCTTGTTACTTTAGGTCACCCTTCTGTAGTTTGGCGCTGCATTATGGGTTTTTCAAGAGCTCAAAACGGCATCTGCTCTGTCTGTGCGGCTTTTATTTCTCCTTTGCTTCCTTCCTTCCTTCTTCCTTCGTGAAAAATAAATAAGGTATGGGGTCTTACATGCCAAAACCACGATCTAACTATGACACATAGCGTAGTTGGGGACTCAAGAAGTATGTTTACCACCAGGAGTTGTTCTCGATTCCTTATTTCTTCCTTTCTTCCGTGCCGTGTACGCCCCAGCGCGTGAGCATTTACGCAACACCTGTGTCACGCAACACCTCTGATTTCTGACCACTTTTGTGCCCTCCTCCATTTCGCCCTCAGAATACAAGTTCTATTCGTGGAATCGATAAACGCTTCCACGAAGCCCCTTTTGCGAAGCACGGGCTGGCCTGACGTAGATAACGAGCGGCAAAACTCGGTGCACGTGCAGAAAATTCTGAATAATAAACGTTATTACAGAGACCATGGAAAAGTAATGTAATGTAATCCTTTGACGCCAGAAATCAAGCGAACACACAAGCGATATTTCCGAAGTGTACTGATTGCGTCGAAAATTGTGTTTGATGACGAAACCACAGAAACAACATCGAAAAGATTTGATAGTATGACAGCATGACAGCATGATGTCGATGACAGCAGCATGACCAAGACCACATGACGACAACGGAATGGTATGATAACCGAAACTCACCTGGGCTTCCTTCGTCGTTCGTCTATTCCTTGGTTTTGAAATACTCCTCTGACCATTCCATTCATTGGACAAAGGGAAGATAGGAGTTCCAATTGCAGCGATCAGGAGAAGCGCTCCGTGCTCCGCGATTGAAACGCGATACCTGGGGGGCATGACTGCCGGAGCTTGTCGTTCGGCTAGTTGATACAGGATTGTAAGAACCGACAGCATGCACATGATTGGAAAAAAATACGCATATACTTCTACAGCCCTAAAAAGAGCACGGCTCAGTTTCTGAAAGGGGGGGGGGGGGATTGAAGCAGGAAGAAAGAGGATAGAAGAATGTGGAAAAGTTTGCAGGTGAAGGTGGCACGGACACGGTCCGCAATGCGGCTGCGTGAAAGCACGCATTGGATCGGCCTGTTTGTATTGGTGGCCAAATCCCGAACACTATCAACCACAACCGTCAAAAGAGTCAACGAAAGCTATTCGCATAAAAAAAATGAGGAAGTCTGGTTCAAAGATAGCCACTCTACTTCAGTTCAAACAGGACGTGCTATTCCTAAGCAAAATTTAAAAAAAGAAACAAAAAGAAAAAACACATTAATGCAACAGAAGCTCAAAAGGCGCCTGTGTGTGGTAACCTTCGCAACTTTACCCTGTCCCCTACCACCGGGCACTTTACGGGCGCCCGTGGCTAATTGAGAAACAAATTTTGCAATAACAGCACTGCTGTTCCCGCAGTGAGACTGTCTTTCTTTCATTATAAATATAACTAAAGCGGAAATTAGAATGCGTTTCTTTCTTATGTCCGGTCTAAAAATTTCACGTTTCTTTTACACTAATATATTCCGGAGCCTAAATGGTCTTGCCACTGAAGCAATTTTACCGCCTTTAGAGCAACTGAATGTCGAAATTGTTTCGAAATGCCTGTTTATTCATCCTGCTTCAAGTAAGCTAAACAACAGATATTGTCAAAGTGCAGAGGTATACAAAATTTCCTAGGTACACCAAAGAAGCGGACTTGGTTTGCTTGGTTTTTCGCTATTATGTAGAGTTTTCGTAAGGGATTTGGCGCTAAGTTGCTTTCACATATTTCGTCAGCGCATTGCTAGCGAGGGTAGCTAGTGGTCACGAATTTACGACTCGGATATGTAGACTTGCACGGTCGATTAAAAAATGACGACAAGGAAACGTTGCCAATCAATAGGGATAAATTCCAGCAAAAAAAAAGGAAACGAGTATTTTCCCATTAGTGTTCATAATCTAAATTATAATCACAACTTATCAGTAAATCAAAAGCCTAAATACCTTATTCTGACGTAATGCCGGTTTTACTATTGCGTGTACGCGCGAATATGGAAATATCGGGGTAACGATACTATGGTACTACATCGTTTTTATTTATTAAAACAATATTTATTGCGTTCGAATCTTTCGATTTCTTGCATGTGAAGCATAAGGAGGAGGAGGAATAAACATTTATTGCGGAACCAGCACTTTAAGATGGCCGGGCCTAAGCCTCCCATGAGGGGACGTCGAGGGCTTGCCTCGCCGCCGCCTCACGGGCGTGCAGGGTCGCCCAGGTTTGGTCGTCGAGGGCGGAGCTCCGCAGAGCCTCACGCAACCTCGACGAGAGGGTCGTGGTGTTAATGTGTGTGTACTGTGCTGGGCACTCCCACAGCATATGCGGAAGCGTAGCCGGGTGAGTGCCACAGCACCGGCAGTTGGGGGTATTGTAAACTTCAGGGAATATAAGGTGGAGGCGGGCGGGTGAAGGGTACGTATTTGTTTGTAGCAGACGCAGGGTGGTAGCCTGCGCCCGGCTGAACTTGGGGTGAGGTGGGGGGAAGGTTCGGCGACTAAGGTAAAATGCCTTAACGAGATCGTTGTAAGTAGTCAGACTGTCCCTGGTGTCCAACTCGTCTCCAGTGTCTCCGGCGCGGTTGACTAGTCCTCGCGCAATGGAGTGGGTGACCTCGCTGAGGTTGGGGAGGTGTGGGTGGACAGTGCCCGCGTGGGCCGGGATCCATGTCAGGGAGATCATGCTTTCTTTAGAGTGTGGTGCCTGGCGGAGGATATGAAACATAACGTGTAATAAATTTCCGGTGAGCATCACCCCAAGAAGCAAATAGCTTCAACACCTCGCTTAAGGGTGGTGGCCCAGCGGTATCAAAAGGAAATGCGAGATATTCGCCTGGAAGAAAAAAAAACATGTTTTGCAGAAATTATTAAATTCCAAGGTCACGAGTTTATATCTGCCGAGAACTGCAGAGGCCTGGTTACTTACACACGAGGAATGTCAGAAAGAACGCGGAGTTCACGCTTTTCGCTTGTTGCTCCGCCACCTGTAAAGACGCAACTGATGCATAAAATATCTGTCATCGCATATTTCTCAGTTTGAACTTGTACACTTTGTTAGAAGGGGCTATGAATCGGGTAACAAAAATGATGTTTCATGGCGCCCTCGCGTTGTTCCTTTGAATGTTGTATCGTCACTTCATTGATCATCTTTGCAGACGGCAGTTTTGTAAACTAAAAACAAAAAAATAAAAACTTTCATTGAGAAAAATCTTGCGCACATCATTTTGCCTCTATCAGGCATCACATAACCTGGAGAAAATCAGCTGCTCTTTACAGAAAGACGTTAGGTGATTCTATTACTCAGAAAAGGGCTTCAACCTCCTTTAGGCTTCCGGCTCCATAGATCAAGTTCACAATAATATTGCAATGCATGATTTCTCTTCATGCTTTAGTTGCTGTGCACAGTTTAGAATGTTTCACCCTTAGAAAATATATACAGCGATTGAGCAGCGCATATTGATTTGTAAATCGTGCCAAGAGAGAGAAACACATAGGTGACCAACAATTACGAACACATCCGAAAACTTTGATGCACTTATGGTTCAATTCAGCTTTGTGTGCGATCTCTAACCTCGAAGGAGTTGAAATGTGGGTGGGCGAATAGAGTTTTTGATGTAAAATATGAATGTAAAAATTGTTAGTGAGTGTTGATCACATACGCTCGCGAAAAATGTTTCATATTCGATTCGATATGATTTACATAGGCATTAGATTTTTATTCGATTCACTCCTGTCACTATTCGATTTGCTTTAGATTCGTTCAGAACAATGGAAGATTGCTGTCATTAAACTGTACATCATAAAGCCTGCTCGGGAAGCACTGGGACAATCTACGAAAATTCTTCTAAAACTCGGTGCTCTTCGGGGCATACGCAATCTTGCATTGTCCTGCAAAGTTTATGAGGGTTTACATTGCGAGTCAATAAGTATCTGCGTATACCTTTGCGACCAAAAGAAACATCTGTCACGTGAGTTGATGTTAGAGTGAAAAAAAGACCTTTTTACAGCGAAGCTGTCTAAGACTAGGGTTCGATGCATTTTTCGTGTCCATCAACAGATCTGTGTATGGAAAAACTCAGCTCCCGAATTTGAGGCAAAACCGCTTCATTGTATGCAAAAGCTTATACATCTCATCACTTGGATATGCATTTTCCGTACAATAGCTATCAATTGCCGCCGTTTTGAAGATCAGTAGACTCTCAGGTATATAAGGAGGGTTTCTCAAAGATTTACCTGTGTTCAACCCACGTAGGCCATGTTTACGCTCGCACCACAGTCTCTTTGTCGTCGCTCCAAGCGCCTGCGTGCCTAGTTTCCTTCCGCTCTCCCGGTGTGGCCGTTCCGTCGCGCGTGTCTCGTTTCCTCCGACTCACCGAAGTGGGGGTAGTCTTCCGCGAGAATGTATGCAGCCAATCAAGAACGTCGCTCAAAATAAAAGAGTGTGTGCGTGTGTCTTTCTTCGGGATGACCGCCGTCGCCGCTCAAGAGAACTATAATTTGCTTGTACCTTTGACCTTAATTCTGTGTCCCCTCAATGTCGTGTGCTAAAATGGTTCGCTGACGATCGACTTTCCCAGCAGTGGAAGGGCGCACAATATTTTCTAGATCTAATGGTCGTGGCAGATGGTGCAGCTATTGTTTGAAGTATGTTCTTATTTATTCTTATTTATTCTTATTTATTCCGTTGAGATTACAGGAATGCTGCGTTTTGTAAATAGTTCCATTAATACTAACTGCCGAATGCTGTCTTAAACTCAATTTTATTATGAGTGATCGTGTTTAACCGGAAATGTCGGGGCTGTCTGAGCGACGCCGCGGGCTCTAATAATGGAACGAACATATCTGCATTTCTTGCTTCAATTTCTTACTTAATATTGTACAGACGACGACGTCAAGTATGACAAAAAAAACATTCTAAGAGATTCGGATACTTAGGTGGGGACTATATGATTCGATGACCTAATCTATAGTGCTTATTCGATTCGAGGACCGAATCAAATAAGACTATATTTGATTCGTTCATCGAATGTTTCTTATATTCGCACAACCATAGTTTGGAGGGGGGGGGGGGGGGGAGCGTCGTTCTGGAGCCCCGCGACAGATAAGTAGAAATAGGTTAGCAAAGGAAATAAACAGCTTGAGTTTTCAGGTGAAAAATTTATGACATCCAGAGGAAGTTCTTTGAGCTTAGAGAAAAAAGAAAGTCCAACAGAAAAAAAAACGTAGTTCGGGACCTAGGTTCTCGACGAGTTGCCCAAACTCAATTTATGCTTCGTCGAAATGGTTCGCAGTCTGAAGGAAGCAAGCTCGGCTTGCGCTGCGCCAATTACACGCAGAACGGAGCGCCGGCTTAACATCGTGTGCAGCGGACTGGGAGAAGAGAAATATTGTAAGTGTTAAAAACTAGAGCAGAAAATGTGAGTCAAAAAAGGAAATTTAGAGTGGCTCGTTCGCGCGTTTTTAAGCCTAGCGTTGATCCTCTCCCAGGCGAGTAGCGTAATGAACGTGGGCAAGGTATCCAACTCAACAACCCACTCCGTTCCTCTTTGAGGTCGAATTGCTGTTCGCTGGTGAAGAGGAATTTTCCCATAGTAAGCTAAATTTTGCTGAACTTGTAGGCTTGTGTTAGACTTGCACGTTACGTCCTTAATTAGGCTTGAAATGAACACACGCACGGCAACCTCATATATGCTAGTAAATATGAATGAAGCATGACAGGGTGTTTTTTTCTTTCTTTTTTTTTCAGGAAATAGGGATAGCCCAAGTAGGCAGCTTAAGATAAAGTGCCACAGTAGCAGTAACTTGATATAAGCACGAACAGTACATCCTCGAAAAGTTCTGCCAAATTATTGATAGAAAAAGAAATCAAAAGCGATTTGCAATCGTGTTCGATTAGATCGAAATTCTCAAGAAAGCTTTTACTGCAATAAGCTCACCCGTACCCTTTCAACCTCGAGGCATCCCAGAAAAGAATTACGAGTCCCTGAATAATAAAAAAACTGCATCTATTGAATTATTTTCCCCTGTCCTTTAAGTTAGACACACAGTTATTTTTTATTGTTTCCACCAGATGCACGTGTTTTAACTCATGTGCACGAAAAATAACCCCAGCGGGAAAAACTATTGCTGAGCCCTGCACCACTGTATATCGTAGTGCACCAGGATTGCTGCGGGACCGTTACACGCCATAAAAAAAAAAAAACGACTTTAATGTTTCAGACAAGCCAACAAACTAACATTTGGTGGTGGTGATTGAAGTAGAATAATTTATTTGGAAATAACTGGCACAAATTTTCTTTGCTGTATACTGATTTGTGCACAGATATGTTACAATATACCGGGTGTTTCAGCGAACACTTTCAAAAATTTTAAAGGTTGCCTGTGGCAGATAGCGCAATTCTAGTTCATGAGCTGCTTACTCGAAGAGGCGGCACAATCGACAAATTATTAAAAATTGACCAATCAAGCTTTTAACTAATTACCTTATGGCGCATACTGCAATTTACAAATTCTAGCCGTGGAATTCGCAAGTCGGATTCACTTGGAAGAAATTCTCACGATGACACCAGTTTCGAGATATTAATTCCCGAACTTTTCGGAGAAATGCATTGACGTTCCAGGTACTTTCTGAACAAACCTCGTTTTATGCGTGGAAGCACAAAAGTAATTGGAGCGCCACTGCATTTCTCCGAAAAGTTCGGGAATTAATTTCTCGAAACTATTGTCATACTCAGAATTCGCTCCGAGTGAATCCGCCTAGCGAACTTTGTAAATTGCAATGCTTCACAAATTCACAATTCCAAATTGCGAATTTGTAAGTTGCAATAAGCGCCACAAGGTATTCAGTTAACTTAGGGGACGGTACTACCGGGTGAAGCGGGCATTGGCGCAACTTCTTAGTCATCGAAATGGCAGTGACGGCTCACCATAGCGTCATGTATATAGCATTGCCATGTAGGAATGACGAGAATTGGATGAGTAAATCGAAATGGGGGAGCGATGGAACGACCACGACGGCATCACGATGGCATTAAGGCAAAGATATGCAACATGACTAGTAGCATGACAACGACATGATGACACTGTGATGAGGAAGAGAGTATGACTATGAGGCCGGCGAGAACCCATTACGATGCTGTGACGACGACGATATCACAACGACATGTAGAAACTACGATCGCATGACAACATTTATGTGACAAATTTGCTATTGCAGCGATGGAAACACTGCCACGCTATACGACGACGGCATGACAACGAACGCACGACGGAGACTGTATGACGATGATGGCATGACAATGGCATGACAATGTCATGACGATGAGTGTATGACAAATATGCCACCAAGAATCTATGGCGTGACGAGGACCGTGTGATGAGAACGGCGTGACAAGTATGATCTGTCGGCGGGACGATAGTGTGACGAGAATTCAAAAGCCAAATTCGCACAGTGTGACGATCGAACGACCACAACCACATCAAAACGACGTGGTATGATGACGATTGCTTGGTGTTGGACAGACGGGCGATCACGTAACTATGACATTGGCATAATAACTGCGTGATGACAATGGGCTAACAACGAGTGAATGAAGGCGATGGCGAGATGACGAATCTATGACGACGATGGCGAGACAATATGTCGATAATGGAATAACGAATTCGTAATGTCAACGATAGAATGGCCACAATTGCATCGTGCAATGGTAACGGTATGGTAACGGAAACGGTATAAAAGAAATCACCGCAATCACCGCGCATCAGGAACGAAGGCCCTTGTGCGCTGCAGCGCCCCTACCTATGGACGAGAGAAAAAGAGAGGGCGCATCGGGAACGAACGCCCTTGTGCACCGCAGCGCCCCTAGGTACGGACGAGAGAGAAAGAGAGCGGCGTGAACCAGAGAGCGAACGGGAATAGCCGATATTCTAATTGACACGAAGAGAAAAAATCGCTGAGCGAAATACAGCTCCACTAACGTGAAACCTGGGGAGATGCGAAGCATGCAGTGATGCACCGCTAATAGGCTCATACTGCCTTAAGCAATGGCTCGTAATCCGTAAACGCGGCCTCCCCATTACGACGACAGAAGAGAAGTGAAATTCTACGCTGGCATGATGAGCGGCAACGTAGCCAGCTGTGGAAGACGACGACAACGACGAACGTGGGAGCAGTGGCGCGAGCGCGTGCCGAGCGCGAGCACGAACCGCTTGCTTCAACGCAGCCAGCTGTGGAAGAGGACGACGACGACGAACGCAGAAGCCGTGGCACGAGTGCGTGCCGAGCGCAAGCGCGAGCACAAGCCGCTTGCTTACCATGACTACGACGACGACGACGATTACGACAGGAGACACCGCCAGTCCGAGCACATAAAGGGGTTCGCACCTAAAAAAGGGAGCTGGGCAGGCCATGTATTTCCATAACCGATGGACCATTAGAGTTACAGAATGGAAACCAAGAGAAGGGGAGCGCAATCGAGGATGGCAGAAAGCCAGATGGGATGATGAAGTTGGGAAATTTGCAGGCGCAAGTTGTAATTAGCTAGCACTTGACAGGGGTATTTGGAGATTGCAGGGAGAGGCCTTCGTCCTGCAGTGGACATATCTATAGGCTGATGATGATGATGATAATAATAATATATTTGGTTAAAAATAGATGATTGTTGGGATGCTGGAGACGAAAGACGACGACAGCGGTCACCTGGCTAGACCTCTAACACCACAGTGTACATTCATGACACAACGAATTTGTAGAAAAATACCTAATAGCACCAAAACGATCTCAAACTGCTTGTAAGGATCCACCAGTTCCTCGAGACGCGCGTGTCTCCTAGAACCCTACATCATCAATATCCCCGCCATGATGAGTTTCCACTGCGTCAATTATACGAGGTGTTCGTACGTGTTAGAATTGTTGTATCGTTCGCGTGTTCCACTGTTCCTGGCCGGGTTAACCCCGTGATAACACTGGAGTAGCACCATTCGAACTACTGATCGAGTGCGGAAAGGAATATCCGTGGAATAAAGCCCTTACATTATATCAACGCTGCTTTCTTCGCAGCCGGTAAAGTGCCCCACCATACGTCAGCGTTGTGCAGCCGTATACGCCTGTATTTTTTCGATACGCTTCGCGGTACCGCGTGCGTAATCAGGTAAAATGATTCAGTAAATTTCCAGTTATTTCAATATACATGACCTTTTTGAAATTCCAAAACCCGTACTTAACGTTTGTAACGATTCCCTTCAAATTTAAATTGTACACATGTGTCGTAAAGGTTGTAAGGAGGAAGTTGCCTAGTATAATTAGTTTATTTAGTGAATAAATTGCTCGGGTATTTTTGGGGGGTTTTTTTTTCGTTAAAATGTTGTCCGGTGCCTCGGTGCCTCAGATAATTCATATGTAGTGAAGTAATTCGAGCAAAGTTTGTAAGCTTTCAAAAAACGCCAGATCGACAAAAGAAGTACACTTGGTATGCTAGAGTGGGTAAGAAGTATTCTGCACATTCATATCAACGTTCAAGTTACAAGATTATTTGCTAGCGCCGCTTTAACCCATCAGCTTTTAAGAGAGGATGAGAAGCTATTGTCTCACTTCCGACAAAGCGAGTAAGCGAAGTGCTTACATACATTTGTATGACTTATAACTAGTAATGCATCACTGCACGCTTTTAATGCCACTATCGCACCAGTTCCCTCGAAGCGAAGCGGTCAGAAATATCAGTCTTGAATGAATGAATTGGGAAGTTTTACATGCCCAAACCCCAATTTGGTTATGAAGCACGCCGTAGTGGGGGACTCCGGATTATTTTTTGACAACCAGGGGATCCTTAACGTGCCCCCAATACACGGGAGACGGGTGTTTTTGCATTTCGCCCTCACCGAAATGCGGCCGCCGCGCTCAGGATTTGATCCTGCGATCTCGTGCTTAGCAGCACAACACCATAGCCGCTAAGCCACCACGACGGGTAACTCTCAGCCTTCCAAGATTAACAACCGTTTATTTATGCGTCCATAGCAGTCGTGTATGTTAAACTATCATGGTGATTTTGGCTCATAGATGAGCTCTGCCACGTTGGTGCTTCTAGAAAGATACATTTTTTTCGAGGCTGTTGAGCAAGTATAATATAATGAAAACCCAAGCGCACGATCACTGCTTCTGTTTTCTGTCGAGAATGTGGTCAAGAGCGTAATATGTAAACTGATTTATAAGATGCAGGAAGAGATGCTGATGAACACCGCTTTAATGTACAAGACTAATTCTGATTATTTGATTTTTCTTATTACTCGCAACATAGCCTCAAAGAAGCGGTTCGCGAACACTACACTGTTGAATATGTATTCGTCTAATATTCCTGACATTACAGCTTATGAAAATGAGCTATTGATTTCATTTTTGCTAAGACATGCTTGCATAAGATCGCGTGACAACTCAGGACGTCATGCGAGCACAATGCATATATTTAGTGGCTCCAATAGAAAGAGCCACAACTTGGACGAAAAGCTTTATATGACGCAAGCACGGTGGTTAAGTCACTGTCATTCGAATAGAAGCAAGAAATGAATTTTGTGTTATAACCTAGTGAGGCACGCGCGAAATGTTTGTTTCGTATCCATAGATTTTCGCCCATTTTTGCCCACTTTGGCCTAAACTCGAACCGTGGCTTCTCTAGATGAATTATTATCTGCTGCCTCACAAAATCAATTCATCGATCCGCGCACACAGTACGTCAATAAATCGGGGATGTGGAGTCGGATGGGCGCTGAGCTGGAGCTTCAGACCAGCCGCAGACTGCATGCTTCGGAAAAGACGTGAATGGTTGTGTTTATAGCAGCGTTGTCAGCTGAAGCAGCCTTTTTACTTCCCCCGGAAAAGAAAAATACTGTCCCACAAATCCACTAATACCCGCAGCTTTGTTCAACCTAACCTACCGTAAGCTCTCACATTTGCTTAATCTATCTCTGTGCATAAATAATCCTCTGCCGCGCTCGCCTTCATTGAATTTAATCTGCTCCCTTTTGCTAGTGCCTTGTTGAACCTCGTTCCCACGTTGCCCATGAGCGTTTATATTTCATAAAACGTTTAGGAAAAGAGTTTGGAACTGCACAGGCCTTTCTCTGACGAAGTTTTTCAAGTTCTTATTTCTTCATAGTTGTTTTAATTTTTTCACAACAATAACCACCTGGCGGAGGCTGTGACTTCATCCGAAACTGTAAACTTCAGCTCAACCTCACCCTTTGTGCAACGTGCTCTACGGACTAATGGACCAATGAGTGGTTCTTAACCACGCTGTTCAGAACCGCTACTATTAGCTTCCTTCACTCAAAATATTGATATGACGTAAGTATTCCTGCACTCAAAGGAGAATCCAGATTAACACATCTGTCTAATCAGCGACGCATTGCTTGTCTTGAGCTTTATTACAAAGGATTTTCCAAGCACCCTTCATCATGGTCCTTTCATCGTTCCTACAGCACATACCTCTCAGCGCACCAGTCCTCCGCAAAAAGTCATACGCTGCTCATTCTCGAACAAGTCATTTCTCGAGCTGCTAAAGACTATAACTACTTTCCTGCTGACATTGTTGCCATCACCATCCCGTCATCGTTCCAAGGGCGTGTGATTGATCACTTTGCATATAGCTAATGATGTGTAGATGATTTGGAACAAATGTAAAACTCGCCCTTATGCAATACCTCCTCCGGGGGTCCTTAAGGAATACACTGAACTGAAAATCAGCACTGAAATCGCAAAACAATTATCGGCGGATCCATTGCGTATGTGTGAATTGGTGATGCGAGAAGCTTTCTTTGTTGTTTAGTGACATTTTTTTTTCTCTTCCTTATAAAGCGACACTTTCTTGTCGAGTTCCAGGCAATTTCTCGTACGTATCTGGGGAGGTATTCTGTAAGCGTCCACCTAGTGGACATGTCCATTTCGTTTGCTGTTGAAGTTCTGATTGGCTGGGCGGGGGTGCTTTTCAGGAGGAGCCAGGCGCCACAGCCAATCAGCACTTCAGCAGCAGACGAAATGGGCATGCATCCACCAGGTGAACACTCAGAGAATATACCACCCCTGGCCTCTAATGCCGAACACGTTTAATGCGAGTGGTGGTGCCCTCTAAGAACTGTGCAGTGAAAAAGTAGTTTTGCGAGCTCACCGTTTCAAGCACGGATTTTCATAGAATAATTACTCGAAGGAAATGTGGCCCAAGTGTCTGCGGGAGTTGAAAGCAGCGCGATTAAGCCAGCATGTGAATGGTGGTAAGAACATTATTAAAATTGTACGACGGCAGGTTTGAACTCAGGACTTCTAGCACACAAGCCTGATATTGAGACCATTACACCAGGAACGCATGCTTCGACAATCGGCATAGAACACCCTTCCTCGCGGGCAAGCCAGCGCGTTGAGACGCTTGGCGCGTTCGGATTCGCCGCCGCACTAGAAGAAACCGATGCGTGCAAGAGACACCACGACTGCAAGCAAAACGACACTGTGGATCACCACTGAAATTAAAAAAAATTATACAGATATAAATACTGCAAGTATATCTGTGTATATGTTATCCAGCCTGCCTCTAATTCACTGCTCATCAAATCATTTCTTCGTATAACATGTTGCTCTTTATCCGTAATATTTATAGCTCGAAAGCCAAACTTCATACACACGCACACATGGACGGTTCAGGAGCCAATCGCACCAGATATGCTTCGCTTCACGTAGATGTCAACTAGGGTTGAGCCTGACTGTTATTTTTTTTACTTCTGCGTGGCCCGATATTCCTCGCTCCATACACGTTCTGATCCTAATTCTTTCTCTTTACTGCGTACTCCACACTCGGACCCTTTTGTTACGGACTTCCGCCTGTCTCTGTAGCCGACCTCTCCAAGTTTGTGTTGACAATCTCTTTATCCGTTGCTTATTCTGCCTGCACCTTCGGAGACCTACCCAGTGGCATATACCAATTCTTGGGGATGTGCCAAGCATGTTACCATACCTACTGTCACATGCCCCGATGCGCATACCCAGTGGCCAATTTTGTAGGATCCAGCAGTCAACAGTATGCAGCCAATAGCCCGCACCTGCATATTTGGGGGGAATTGACCATGGAAGCTTAAACTTGAAATGTTAATCCAAGGCCTTGAATTTCACCATCAATTGCGCGCTTCATAGCTTTTTTCGACTTTCTTGGACTCGAAGTATCGGTCCAATAAGTTGCTACAAGGAGAACAAAAAAGATTAAATGTTTTTGCTTACTAGAAGATGGCAAGCTGCCCTTCGTAACTTTAGACTGGGTGCAAAAAGTCCTGCAAACCATTTTACTCTGCAGCATATTTCCTGAACGTGTAAGGAGTATTCCTTCCCTGAGAGGCAAAGATAAACATGGCACTGAAGTGCTTCAAGGATCGGAATACCGAATGAGACTATTGCTAGGTTCGCTGCTTGACTAGCGATGCCGAATCATACTCGTAGTGGTTCACGTCAATAAATTTATGATTTATTCCGCGCAGCACGGCTGGTCACCTAAACCAAGTTACAAACAAGCCAACTTAACTATTTCGGTTTTATGCTTCAACGCCAAGGCAATTTATAATTATTGCAGCATAGAGGCCGATAGGATTTGTGTACTAAACAACATTAAATAAACTGAGAGAAGTAAACAGCAGAACGGCCACACATTTCATGACTAACCGTTGGAAACATACTTTTTTTAGTTTTTGTAGACTCTATATATCATCCATGCCTTCCTTTTTTTCAGTCAATGATAATAGCAATTGGCATGAGTTCTGATATGAATGAATAATTAGCGTTCTGCTTAGCATACTCTAAGACTTGTTTTTCATATAATGAGTGTATGACGAAACGTGGTCGAAATGCGCTGAAAACGCGTAAGGTGCGATGAATGCGCGATTTTCACGTGGTTGCTTCTATCACAGAGGCATATATTAAATATGAATTCAGGTGGAAATTAGGCAAGCACTTATGGAAATTAGAATAATTACTTGTTTACCCAAAATTGCGTGACGATAGACCACAGTGGAGAACTTGAAGCACGGCATTCGTGGAGCTCAAAATCGTTCCAAAAAAAAAACAACGAGAAGCCTGCACGCGGATAATGTTTACAGCAACAAAATTTCCTGACAATTTCACACAGAAAAGCGAAACAGAACTGCCAGAGTGGGCTATATTCACGCCACTGCGGTCCATAGCGTTGCTCTTTCGCCTAAAACACTAATCAGCTTAATTTGTATCATTACTGGTCTGATTTATACTTGGGTTCTTATTAAGATGTACATTTCTGTGATAGAAGCAATAACAAGAAAATTGATGATTATTGCGTTTCACCTCTTTTTAAAGAATTTCGAACACATTTCGTGAACCACTCGGTAGCGAAACTCTATATGTACCTGGTCGTAATTTTGCTTTCACAAACTCAAAAGGACTGTCAAGGAGACTATAAGTACTTGAGTTTCACGCTCCTTGAGAGAAAAAAAAAGTAAGTTTTCTTCAGATACAGGATCGCACTTCACGCTTACCCAAACTGCCCTATCAAGTGGAAATTAAATCATGGAGAAATGTACAATTGTGCAGCACAAGAAGAAACATCAAGTCAGCTTCAGCTGGAGAAGAGATGCAATCAATTCTCAGGCGCAATCTTCACGTTCCAATCTATCGGCGTGGCCGGGAGACGGGGAGCAGCAGTAAACTGAAAATAAAATGTATAAAAAAACAGGATGTAACACGGAATTAAATGAAAGCGAGTTGAACGCTAACCTGCGAAACTTCGCTTGTAACAAAATACAAATCATAAAGAGAACGAGCTTGCTTGGGCTTGGAAAGAAAAAGTATATCCATTGAGCCCAGAGGGTCTGCGAACTTCGGCAAACCAGTCCGAACTCAATTTCTGCTCCGTCAAATTGAGCCACTGGTCTCTGGAGAGCACGCTCCGGCGCAAGCAAGCAGCGAAAATCTCGCATCACACGAGACGTCACGCCATATATACACTTCCGACGGAACGCCCTGCCGAGAACGGCAAATAGGAAGACGACGTACACGGCAGTGAAATATCACGACCGTTTGGAAACGGAGCGTGAAATTTCCCGCATAAATTTACCACTGCTCGCTCGAGCGCCTGGTTTCACTCTCACACGTAGCGACTCCGAAGAGAGTCCGCGCAGACAAGATCTAGATTCGCGCCGCTCCACTTCGCTCTCTTCTGGGTTCAAGTATACCGTTGCTCTGGTTACCCCGACAGTTTTCTCAAACTCGCGCTCTGGCGAAATGCAATCAGCGCACAGCTCCATGACATGGGCGCAGCGTGGGAGAAAAACAAAAACAACAATCAAGGAGGGAACGCGAAGTCGCTACATGACCCACCTAGAGTGCCCGTCGGAGAAAAAATTAGGACTCGAGCACAGAAGGCAGGTTCTGTGTCCTATTTTTGTATGGAGAAGTGCTTTAGTAATGTGACAGTGTATGTATTTGTACCGCGAATATACGAGGCGTTCTACGGAAATGTACTGCACATCTAAATAGAAAAAAAAATACTACGCGCTTGAACAGTTCCACTACGCTGTCTATCAAGGATATCAATAAGTTAACTACATACACATGATGTACATGTATTGCGTTGCTCCAATATTTTGTTGCCGTTGTTCATTCGCAAAATTCAATAGCAGAAATTGCGGTACAGTACCAGTTGGATTTATATGCTGTATACCCGTTTACCCGGGCAGATTCACTGTCATTTGCATCCAATTACGTTTCTATATAATGACACTAGGTTGTTGCTACACGGGAATGTATTATATTATTATGTGGGAATAATATTTGCTATAGAATAAGCGCCAAGGCCACATATTGACATGTGGTTTCGAAATCGCATCGATTTCTGCCACAAAAGGGCATTGAGAAATCAACGCAGGAAGAGCGGTAAAGAAAAAAAACGATGTACGAATTCAAATTGGTAACTTTTAATGTGGTCGCATTTTTATATAAAATAATAAGTTTGTATAAGTTTCACCTGAGCAGTGCCACAGTATACGCGCATTGATTATTTCTCGCATGTCGGCCATGTTTCCGGAGAAAACTTGATTCCATTTGCACTTGCAGCGGGTGTCATCTCAACGTCATTAGACGTTTAGCATGAATATATATGGAAACTGATGTGAAAGTTTTAAATTGTTGCCACAAATATTGAAAAGTCAATGTGCGTAGTGGCTTTGCACGCACATTGACATTTCTTATTATTCTATTTTGCCCCAAATCGTCAACATTGTCTCGAGCGAGTAGCATTACCTTTTGACTGTAGCACGGCTGTAACCTTATGCCACGGAATTTGATCGAATATCCTTAGTTACAAATGGCAAGAAAGTGTCTCTAGCGACCGAGGTTTAGCATAGATACGAGTGGTGGAATTAAATGTAGCGCTTACGAGATTTCAAGTACGAATCCTTGGTACAGGAATTTGCCCGATAGTTAAAAATTGGGTGCCATATTTAGAACTTTTGACAAAGTAATATTCAGAAGCTGTGTCTGGTTCTGTACCTGCATCCTTGTTAGGCCAGGCTCTCAATTAAAGACGTATATGCACTGAGTGAGGTTCTTCTTATGATCGAACATTTAATTTTCGTACAAAGGCTTTAACCTTAAGTGTATGACTGGGAATCAATGAAGCTATTCATTTCTTGGTTGAGAATTCGTCTTATGCCGCAAACCTTGCGTTGCAAAAGTCAGAAAAATAATCACAGCTTTTTAACCTCACTCTTTCAACGCCGTTTCATGTCATCCGAACAAGAGTCATCTTTACGATTCGGTGTTCAATTAGAAGAAAAAAATAAAATAGTATGGACTGCATTTCTATGAATGATTACAACAATGAAGAGGATATATTATTAAAACAAGCTTGGCGACAGAGTTTAGAATGATGGAAATCGTTTGGGCGTTCTGGCACATCATTTTCATGGGTGGTAGCTTAGGGTGAATACAACGGCCAGAGAAGGACGAACGACAATATAGTGCGCATCGTGTCGTGTTTCATTCATCTTTTGTCGTGGTTATCTTGCGCTACTGACACAGAAGGGCAAAGACTAATCAGCGAAACACTTTTGTTCTTATAGCCACCACATCGCCAGTGCTTTTTTTTTATTTTGGGGGGACACCCGTATGCATCGCAATTTACAGAGACTCTGTGTCTAAATTCTCAGCTGAGCAGCACTAAAACAGGAACAAGATGGTTCAATACCTAATGTGTGAAAGAGAAGAAAGGCTCATTGTTAATTCACTAATGCATGAAAGTGAATGGAAGATCAAGTGTCCTGCATCTACATAGTTCAGGGAAGATATAAACAGTCGTTACATTCCAGTAGCCGTTAAGCATATTGCCGCCTCCAAAAAAACAAAGCAGACAGTTCAAATTTCACCATGGCAATGTAAAATATTCACTTGAACCCATTATTCTGTGGGAACCTGTAAATGTGGAACCTGCACTGCGTAAAATTTGTAGTGAGCTTGTCCCGAGCTTTGGTTTTAGCACTGGTGTCCCCTGAAAACTAAACAGCGTCTTTCCCTAGAAATTGAAGGCGGCAGCTCACGGCTTTAAATGCAAATTTCTAAGTCCTTTTTCACTTGGTTTGGCGTCGATAACTCGTTGAGTAAACTTGGCGAATTCTGGTGAATGCGGGATCGAAGGTTGTGAGTTCGGGGGCCGATCTAGATGATAGCGTGCGATGTGTGTCATCGCAACATCATTAAACTTCTTTGTCACACAGGCCAATCTTGGACGCGCTGCAATGTCATGGGTAGGCCGATGCTATATAATAATGTTGCTGTATGAGTCGCTTAGATGTAGCAGGTGGACCCAGATTCTCAAAGTCTTTTACATATTTTGCCATCGGTGACTCGCTGATTCGATCCTGCGGGGTGTTTGTCGCACAGTTCTCGCGCTCGTGTCGGAGGGGAGCTGGGAGGGAAAAACGCGTTGCGATGGGAATAGAGGCGTGGAGAGGGGAACAAACTGCGTCGTTGCTCGTTTAACTGAAGATTAGTCGCTACACGTTTACCCTACGAATAGCTTGGAGGCGTAGCGCCCCTGTATCAGCTACAGCTTATTATACGTTAGAAATGCCATTCATATAGGTATTTCACTGTGACCCGAAATAACATTTACGAATGTCTGGATTTGGAGGCTTTATTTATCGTGTCTTCGCAAAGGCTGTAGATGTGGCAAAACTGCTTAGGCTGCGCCTCGTAATGTTTGGTACCTACACCTCTACTTGCGATTGCACCTGCACTGCGAGCCCAAAGTGTCTCGGCATGCATGACACCGTGATGGAACTCGTCGCAGGTATGCATATAGTAGATTGCGAAACAGCGACAATTATTCACTTGTTTCAAAGTAGAAAGAAATCAGAAACACTCATTCTCGCATATTCATGGTCAAAAAATCTTTTTTTTTCCACGTACACTGGAAAACTCGAATTCATTGCCCGGTACTGTTGGTTCCTTGCCAATAAATAAACTTTTATTCGGAATAGGGGAGCCCTTTCCGAATCTGCTATTTGATTTAGCTCTACAGAGTTTTTTACGTGCGAAGCTCCTTATGCGCCCGGGCTGCCGGCGTGTTCTGTCGTCACGGCAAGCAAGCAGTGTGCTCGTGCTAGGCACGCGGGCCGAGCGCTCCCGCGTTCGTCGTCGTCTTCAGAGCTGGCTGCGTTGCCGCTTATCATTCCAGCGCAGAATTTCACTTCTCTTCTGTCGTCATAATAAGGAGGCCGTGTTTACGGTTTTATAAGCCATTGCTTAAGGCAGTATGAGCCCATTAGCGGTGCATCACTGCATGCTTCGCTCTTCCCCAGGTTTCACGCGAGTGGAGCTGCATTTCGCCCAATGGGTCATTGGGCGAAATACAGTTTGACGATGCACACATGGCGTTCGTGTTTGTTATTTTTGCCATGGGTATCTATGAATGTACAGTGAACCAGATGGGCAGAACAACAATTTTTTTATACTGCATCAACAAAGGCGTCTATACAGCTTGTTGGCTTTCCTTTTACTTTTTATCCGAAATTACTACGGATTGCTTATTGGGATCACACCCAAATAAATAGAAGTGATTGCTGAAGCTTTTTGTAACAGCATTCCGCCTTTCCATCAGGCTCTCCGAAAGCTTACAAAGGCGCCGCTGCTTTCAACGCCACAGTTTGCCCTGAGCAGGGGTTAAATATTGGGCACCACCAGAGCACATGACGTTGTCTGTACCAGGGTGTTCGGGTGCCAGCGTCAATCTGGAATCATATTGAGCGCCAGTTTTCTTTCCATCTCCACTCAGCGTCTGTCTATAATCGTTTCCTCTACGCTGATCCTTGCACGTTTGTTGGCCTTTCGCAACCTTCTTTTCTTATCTTACTAAAGGTACGGCGGCCATATTTTGCAACCTCTCACTGGTTGTTAGCTGTTGCTTTCCGATTTCGTCATCGTCTTCTCCGTGCGAGGCAATTACGAAGCCCGGTGCTTCTCCTCCCCTCGAGGTCGACAGCTGTGACTTACGGTTCTTTCCAGTGCCGCCCCTCTCGCGTATCCACAATATTGCATGGCCGGTCCGTTCCAAAGGTGTAGGCGGTCAGGCAATCTCCTTATCGTGTTTGCTCAGGCAGCTTACACAAACCAATAAGGCGAGACGCTTTACGGCTCCGGATGATCTTATGTGTATTCTTGCATGTCTCGCCGTCTTTCTGGATGATGGAAATGTGCGGGTCGTTGCTAGCCCTTTCTTGTGATGTCGCCGGTGGTGAAAAGTTCGAGGCAATTGCACTGTCGTTTATTATTTTTTTTTCACTTGTTTGAAGGAAGAAGCAGAAGAACTCACCCACCAGAAGTTCCGACTTTGAGTTTTCATGTTTGTTTTTACCGAAGTTTGAGAAATACTGGCTTATGCGTTTTCCGGAATCGGGTTATTCACATTGTTCAATAGAAAAACCCAACACAATACGCATAGCAGCCCAAGACGTTCTGCTCGGTGGAAGTGGGTGCGCCTTTAGTAATGATTATTTCTCTCTGATCTTGTTCATTTCTTTTATGCTCCTCGCTGAACGGAGTGTCTCAGCAATGGCGGTGGAGCGCTCCTTTATAGTAGCCAGTGGCGAGAAGAAACAAACCGAAAATGAAAGGAATCGTGGCACTAATACTTCATAGTGGGCAGCAAAACTACATCACAATCAAGACATTGATACTGCGGTAGGCAAGAGTGGTGGTACAATGGAAAACTGCTAACGTAAAGTTTAATTGAAATGTGCAGAATATATGGTGACAAAAATGTATAGATAGGAGAAAAAAAGAAAGAGAATTTTAAATATTGAACGAATAAATGCAGAAAGCAGGAAGCTGGTACGCTCTAATAAGCGCACTACTGCAATTGTTAGTATAGCGAAGATCAACACTGGTACAACCTCACGGATTTCTTTAGTGTTTATCCACGGTAGCCCATAAACCCAAAAGGAAAGCTTTTGTCACCTTCAGGGTTATTCAGTTATAATTCATTGTATGACATAATGATTACTATGCGCTCAATAGGGAAGAAATTTTAATATCAATGCATGAGTATAGCAGATTGTTGGGGATAATGTAATTATAATGATATTGCCTCACGTTGCAAGCAGCTTTCCAATATAAGAAATTTGGACACCGTGCGTATGTTGAAAATCCTAAAGGCAAGCCTACATACAAAAAAAGGGTTTCGCACGGAAAGTACGTATATAGGTACATTGCAGACATATTATGCAGCTGCGTTGCGCCGACTAAACCATACCATTCGATGATTCCTGGAAGAGGTTTGCACATTGAAAAATTCTAGTCAACTAGGGTGACAAACTAATGAAGGTTTCTTAAGCGCTCATGACAGCCAATTGTGTCACCTTATAAAGTGTAGTCGTCGCCAGACTAATTCTAGCGAGAACTCATAGATATATTCAACGAAAACAGTGTGAAATGTCTTAAGACAGAATTTTGATATTTGGTATGCAGTTTTGCAAGCCTTCGAACTTTTTCAATAAACAACGCTGTGGCGAGAGCAAGTTATGGAGGCTGCAGCCGGAGCAGAGATTTTAGTTGATGCCTTCGGAAGAATTCACGCCTCGGTCTCAAAATTGGTGTAGTCTCGAAGTGCACTGGCTCGCTGGCTGTAACTCCTCCAGTCAATATCTCCACGGTACTGCCTTGATGTTGCTAGCTCTATAGCAAGAAGAAAACAAAGCGCGGAATGGCAAAAAGACAAGGAAGAGACCGTGGCATGCCATACCTATAACGTGCGTTCGTATTCCGTCAACGGAAACAGTCCCGAGACGAACACGTTGAACTAATTTTAAAACTCAGTTGCGCGGTCTAACGTCTACGGATGCGTACAGAACACTTAATGTACTGTAAGCCTGAATATATTGGGAATTGCAGAATGAGCTTCATAAGTGGTGGTGGTGATGTTGAAGCAGGCGGGGTTAGCGGTTAGCCTGGCATACATTGTCGGCAATTGTTCCACCTGATCCTCCTTCGAGCTGAGATCAAGGGTGTGTCACCAGGTGCCGATGAGCCCCATGTTTCGCAGGAAGGCTATCAGCAGTCGTTGCGCTCTATTCCTGATAACCGCGGGCCCTCCGGGGAAAACGACGGCTTTAAAGGTCATGTGTGTAAGACCGCTCTTACACACATGACCAGAGGCGAATTTGCTGCAGGATGACGGCGCAGAATCAGAGGGCCGCGTCAGTGAAGGGTGTGTTGTAACGCAAGGCACGCGGACAGGAGTGTTTCCGCTCTTCCGCTTTCAGTACAGCTTTTTTGCGTGCTTAGTTCAGTGTTACACGCTTTCTCCCGCAGTCACTGGCTCTTGTACCAACAGTCTCTGGATGTGTGCTCGCCATATTAATGCGGTCAGTGTGCCCTTATTGCTTTATTATTTCTTCCTTCGCGCAGATTAAGTCTGAGCACGAAGAAATAAAAAAGGAAACATTTATATTTTGCGCGCAATATTTGTGTCTAACAAGCGTCCTGTTTTTCTGCCGTCCACCTATGCCTACACTGCTGGTGAGGCAGGCATCACAAGTTCCCTGGCGTGCAAGCATCTTTTTGCTTGTTCACTTCGTTTTCCCACCGCTGGTTTCCTATAAGCATGAGCAGATGGCGCAGCGCATTCTGTCTTCATGTCATATGCACTTATATCTATGTTCGTTTCAGCCTTACGCGTGCAAAAGGAAACAGGGCATAAGCATACAGCGCACGTAGGGAGCCCATTCAGAGTCTGTTCCGTTGGCTTCGTGTTTCCTGCTGTGCTTTTCCCGTTCGCTCATGCTTCCAGGCCAAGTGCTTATGCGCTGCATGCTGCGCCTCGAGAAAAAAAAATTACAAAGAACGTTCTAAGCTATGCGTTCACTGGTCGATACTTCTTTTAGCGAAGCACACTAAAGCGTGCCGTGATAAAAGCGGGGAAGCCCGGTTAGAAAAGAAAAAGACTGATTCGTGCTCGAAGCATTGTTTGATCTATTAAACACTTCGGTATATCTAAACGTGCTGCAACAAACTTCTGGCGTGCGTTCACTTGTTATTCTTGCCAGGCCAAGAAAGCGTATACATAAAGTGGGCCAGGTTCAAGGAAACCAATTCATTTAATGATGTGAGACGAAATGTGACGAATACATTAGGACGAATCGTAACAAATGGTTATGGGCATACGATTCTTCCTATAATAGTGGCGAGATTACACAGCCCAAAAGCGCATTAGCATTAGGATTAGGAACACAGCTATAAGAAATAAGGAAACTGCTTGCGCTGGTCCTATCTATTGCGTCAGCATACATTCCACTTAGCTGATTCCGTCTAACTTCGTTCGCAAGGAGTATGCATTTGGAACGAATTCTGAAGATGACACCACTTTCAAGATATTATTTCCCGAACTATGCGGAAAAATGCCTTGGCATTCGAGTTTCTTTTTTGCTTCAATGCATCAAACGGGGTGTTGTTAAAAATGTAAGTGGAACGGCAGTACATTCGGCCGCCAAAATGATGGCGCGTATCGTAAATGGTGTCATCCACATCATTCTTTTCCAGTGGATATGCCTTGCAGTCTCACCCACTAGAATTCGTAAATTGCAATATGTTCCATAAGGTAAATAGTTAACAACCTAATTAAATAATGTTTGTTAATTAGTCGATTATGCATTTCAATTGTTTGCAAGTGATGTTCGCCTCATCGAGTAGACCAGCTCATGCACTAGAATTGTGCTATCAGCCGCAGGCAATTTTAAAAGGAATTTTGGAAGGATTCGCTAAACACCGCAATGCCGCATGTTCTATAATATGCTCCGTGTTCTATAAGGTTGACATTTTAGCGTGTGAAACAGCCGCTATCAGACGTCACGCACACATTGAATGCAGGATGTGCAAAGCTACAACTTTGTGGAGAAAAGTAGTAGTTCAAGCCTTACCGAACAAAGCTTGGGGCACTGTCTCTGTGATATCTTGGGGAGACAGAGAAATATATTAACGCTAAGTGCTTAGTAAAGTTTGATGCCACAGCCAAATGAAAAAATAACCTTAGCATGCTTGAGCAATATTTTAAAAACAAAACACGAGAATATGGAAAGTTTTCAAAGGCTTTTTTGGCAGCATGGAATTTTGGTTTTTTCTCTTTGTAGGGATGTTTGGTGACGGAAAAGAATAAAACAGTGCATAAAGTGTGAGGTAACAATTTAACTCTTTATGCTCACAATTTATGCCGATGAAGACTGGCATGGCTAAAATCATAACTATGACGGCGAGCACATTCATGAGCCGTCGAATCTAAACTGGTGGATCAGTTCCCTTCGCTGTGTACATATGCAAATTATAGATTCCAGAGTAGTCGCTTGCGCTATCGTAGATTCGAGAAGATACCAGACTATTCGCGGATGATAGGCAGTCTGGTTAGACAAGACTTTCGTAGTCAGTAATGACATTCAAGAAATTTCGGGCACACGTAGGTGCCTCTTGCGGCGAGCGATAACTGATAAAAGCGATAATCCGGTGATGAACTGTCATCGGCGAAATGGGGAAAATGGAAATATAAGTTTTAGATGCAACAGCATAGTGTCGTCATTTCCTTCCGTGGCGACACCTCTACGAACATCCGTGGTTTGACTAAATATCAGAAATATAAAAAAAAAACTTAACAAAGGCAATTGTAAAGCTGGCTTCACAGTTCAGAGGCCCACAAGACTCGTCAAACAGAACAATTAGAACAAGCGCACGCGTTTCGAATTTCAAAAATTTGTATTCCTACCTGTATTAAGTTTCTAAACTTACTGTAGGTTTGCGTAAGTCTAAATGTATGCATAAATGTGCATTTTTGAGAAGCGCCTCACCATCGAAAGACAGCGTAAATCTTTCGGGCATTTGGCAACTTACAACGAGAAACCTTATTTTCGCTCTTAGAAAAATTGAGGTTAAGCTTTCAAGGGGGAGAACTGACACCAACACGTAATCGCTTAATAAAACAAAAATATTCTGTGATGCGATGTTTAATTATATAGTAATGGTGGAATTTTCTAGGAGAAATTGTGCGCACTCATGAGGCCTGGACTTTCAAGGAGAGTATCTGTGCAGGCGCACTTTCTTCAAATTCCTTTTTCGCAATGGACAGGGTCCCTACTGCCACGCATAAAGCTGGTTAAGAAATACTGATGATGTAAGTGGCAACTTACTGCTGTCTCATTATCTGGCTCCTTCCTTCTATTTTTTTTACCTTTCTCGCTAAGAAAAAGACGCACCAACTCAATGGGCTCTGTGAAAGCACTCAATTTCTACACGCGGCGACCCTGTCTCGAATAGCTTGGCTCTATTCCTTTGGTGTCGCAACGCAAGCATTACCCCGGCCCGTTATGGTGAACATTCACTGACACGCATTACCCATGAGTTTCCTGTGGAAACCATTGAACCTTTCTGCTCCCCGCTTCGTCACCTGGCGTTTCAACAAGGGTGCTCGAAACACGTAGCGCAGATGGAGCATGAGAGGAACTTTAATGGCATCATAAAACTCCCTTTCACTCTTTGAAACACGTTACCCAACTATCAGAGCACTTCATCCTCGGGACTCTTTAGCCTGCGAAAACAACACACACACACACACACACATGCCCAGACAAATCCCATTGAAGGAACGCGAAAGGTCCTGAAAGGACCCTAAATTTTACCATGCCGCTATACTTTCCGCCAAACGAATGCCGTTTATTATGCAGACCTTAGCGACAAGACCCATATTTTTGATGCTGCAGGAGTCTGTGCGTTATTATACAAGCATCCTGAAGAGTATTTTATCGAGAAAACAGATAATATTCAGCCTTTTGCTGCTTTTTATGGCTGGTCTGGCTTTTTCTGTTGGTTTTATGCGAAGTCCTTACATGCTGTGTTTTTCGTAGACATGGTACCTTTATCGGCGACAAAGCTTATTTCGGCACCTCATAAAGAAAACATGGGACATACCTGAGATGGCTGCCTGACTGCTTGCTATAGAAGCAGAGTTCTCAACTCTTCTGCTTTCTTAACTTGCTTCCTTATAGCCTAAAAATAGACAATTCGAGACGATTTTCGCAGCCTGAACGTTTTCATATATTTTTTAAAGAAAAATAAATGTAGAAAATGAGTGGAACTGCACATACAGCAACAAACGACAATAGAATAATACTTAACACAGCAGGGTGTGAACCATGGGTGATGCTTCTATACTAATTTTATCTGAATGGTGTAGCTACTCTGGCAACTATGATGGCTGTACTAAGTGTGAAAGAAAAACCGGCTTGTGTTACAAATTACAACGCCGGCTTGTGTTAATCTTCTGCGTTAATGTATAGCTTCTTCATTTTGCGTAATTTCCATTCGCGTAAGCTGCCATCGTCCGCTCTGGCAACACGAGACCATTCCAGATAGCTTTCCATTCTGGTATACGCTTTGTATGGTGGTGTTCACCTCAGTCGTGCTTAGCCTTTATGCCTCCTTGTTTGTGGGAAAAGCGCATCTACATTTGAAGGAACAGAGTCCTAATTTCGAGCGCGGAATGTAGACAATGGTTCGCATTTCATCGTGCTACTTGTGTTTATAATCTGCTCTTTCTGTGTATGCACTTCTGCTGCCGCTGTGGAACGCGCCCTTCAGAGCGTGTCCTCTTATTGTTCTTGGTTGCTTCGCGATTCGCCACGTCAGCGCGTCTGCTTTCGCACTGTTTCGTGTCTGCCTACTTCTGGCAGCGCCGTTGTACGCCAGCGTTTCACTGCTTCTCTGTGCAGCTCTTCGAGGTATCGCACAATAGGCCTCCGGCAATGCTTAGGGCTTTAACGCGATAGCTTTAGGGGCCCCGTGTCGCAGAAAATCCAGCGTCGGCGTCGGTGTCGGCGTAAGCGCCGGCATCTGTGGCGACAAAAATCATCCCGAACCTCCCCGACCACGCATGCCCTCCACATGGCGCAGAGGCATTAGTGGATTTTTTTGATTTCTGAAAATAAAATACGTTAGAAAAATTGTAAAGTACGACTTAACCACAACCTACAGGCTTGATAGCGTCGGATTGTAATTTGAATATATGCGAAAACATCATGCTGTTACGCGGAAACTCACAAATACTAGACCCTTTTCCAGCAATTGCACGACTCATACAACGGTGCGCCGCGGTTTTCTCATCGCAAAAATACCATCCAGATGGCGCTCGCCTCTTCGGCAGCTTAGGGAGCCTACATGCAAGCGCTGTTTAAAACGGCGTTGCATGTATAGGCTCCCTACGGCAGGCCCATGCGGAGGGCAAGTCGGGCGAATTTGGAGAAAAAAGAAAGCTGCAGTTGCCGATAAGCCTGACAAGCATTCAGGGGATCTTTGAATGCTGTCGCGTTTTTAAGTGAGTTTTCCAAATGGCAATATGTTAGAACTCTGGCGTCAGCGATCCGGTTCATTTGGTTCTTTGAAGGTATTTCGTGAGCGTGTTGTTTTATTGCGATAGCAATTATATGGACACTCTAAAGCGAATTTCTGCAATCGGCGTCGTCGTCGCCAGTCGCCGTGAGGTTCCGTATGACGTCAACTGGCGGTGAAATCGGCGCCGCGCTACGGACGCTGTATGTGCGAGTGAAAGAGCGCGAGGGTCGCGCGCTTTCACGGGGAGCGAACGCACGTCGGAGAGCAAACGCGCGGTTGTGCGCCATGCTCCCTGAAGGGCTGCAGAATTAAGCGTCTCTTTCGTCCTTTCCAATCACCATATATAGAGAGCAAACGCGACTTCTTCCGTCGTGCGAAAGGCCGTGGGGGGAAGGGAGGGAGAGGAGGTGACGTTTAGCTGCGGCACCAAATCCGAATTTATATAAAAAAGTTGTCGCAGTTTCACCTGAAAGGCGAAGCATCAATTGCGATAGCAAATTTGTAGAGAGCTATACGGAGTAATGTTAGTAGCTTTATCAGCTGTATGAACTTGGACATGCAGCAGCACCGGCAACACGCAGAACTGTTGTCGACGCCGTCGGCGTTTTGCCCGCGTTCGCACAAAATGCGTGCGGCGTTGGTGACTGTTGCCGGAGCCTCTGACATAAATAGGCACTTCGTGCCGCAGCTAAACGTCGCCTCCCTTCCCTCCCCCCCCACGGCCTTTCGCGCGTTGGAAAAAGGCGCGTTTGCTCTACATATATGGTGATTGCAAAGGAGGAAAAGTTGTCGCAGTTTCACCTGAACGGTGAAGCATCAATTGCGATAGCAAATTTGTAGAGAGCTATACGGAGTAATAATATTAGCTTTATGAGCTGTATAAACTTGGACATGCAGCAGCACCGGCAACGCGCAGAACTGTTGTCGACGCCGTCGGCGTTTTGCCCGCGTTCGCTCAAAATGCGTGCGGCGTTGGTGACTGTTGCCGGACCCTCTGATATAAATAGGCACTTGGTGCAGCAGCTAAACGTCGCCTCCCTTCCCTCCCCCCCTCCGCCACGGCCTCTCGCGCGTCGGAAGAAGGCGCGTTTGCTCTACATATATGGTGATTGTAAAGGAGGAAAGAGACGCCTACTTCTGCAGCCCTTAAGGAAGCACGGCGCAGAACGCGCGTTTGTTCTCCGCCGTGGGTTCCCTCCCCGTGAAAGCGCGCGTCCCTCGCGCCCTTTCACTCGCACATACGGCGTTCGTCCGTGCTCCCTCAAGGGCTGCAGAAGATAGCGCCAACCTTTCCCTTTCCCTCAAGAACCACTTATCATCGCACGGCGACGATTTCATCTCCATTGACGTCATTGACGGCGACGGCAACGGCAGAAATCTGCTTTGGAGTGTCCATATAATTGCTATCGCAATAAAACGTTTCGAGGCGAGAAGGTGGGTAAGATTACCGACGCAACTCGACGAGTGTCCCGTTCTGATCTCGTCGAAAATCTCCGAGTCGCCCCGAGGCACCGGCAACACTAACCAACGCCGCTCGCGTTCGGTGCGAACGCGGGCAAAACGCCGGCGGCGTCGACAACAGTTCTGCGCGTTGCTGGTGCTGCTGCATGTCCAAGTTTATATAGCTGAAAAACTACTATCCTTACTCCGTATAGCTCTCTAATAAATTGCTATTGCAATGGATTCTTCGCCTTTTGGGTGAAACTGCGACATTTATGAAAGTTAGCTTCCCAACGGCTTTCAATGATAAACTCTCACGGCAGCGCTCGTGTGAGCTATTTTCTCAGGAAGCAGCGCTAATCTATACTGTCAGTGTTGTAGTGCGCTAGCGATAGCTCGCACTACAACACTGACAGTAGAGCAGATATATCCTGCTTCAAAAAACATTAAGCGCACAACCAGACGAGGTCGGTGAGAAAAGACGGGAGACACGAGCGCTTTGGATTGCATCAGTCGTTGTATTACATCAAGTCGTCAACTCAAAAGAGCCGCAGAGCCATTTCTGTAGATATGAAGGATTTGTTCTATCTGTTGCCTCAATGTGACATGCTGTCTTTTGTTCATGACTGTATAGAGAGAAATCAAGGGTTTGACGAATGTCATCTGGTCGGGAAGTAACGGCATAATAGGAAAAAAAAGAGACTTAACAGATTGGAAGCGGATTTAAAACGCATTTAAGCTGAAGGTTTGTTGCCTCTCGGCTCAACCGAAACGTTTAAGAATTTTTAAACACCATTTTGGTCGGCGTTCTGTTTTTTTTATTATTATACTGTATATCTAGATAGGTTTGGCAATGTATCTAGGTTTCCAGAATGCGTTCGGAACGTCGAGCATTGGCTTTTTCGAACTTCTTCATCTGTACCTTCTATTTATTTTTATACATGGGATGGGTGGCCATATCTGCAAATAGAGGGGGCATGAAAATGATTCTGTATCGCCCTCCTTCACCGTGACTTTTTCAGCACAACTGAACAGGGGCCTTAGCTGCCGCCTTGCTGAATTCTATGTAACCAAAGTATTTAGGTGCGTAGATGACTTTTCAACATTCCTTGACTGCGCCTCAGGCTCATTTGAATCCCTAGCCAATAACATAATAACCTTCATACGCACAGCCTTATCGCTGCTAGAAATAACCCATGAGATGCCTTCAGATATGACTATTAGATTCCTTGGCATGAAACGTTTATTTCAGGACGAACAAGTTTACGGTATGTACTAACCAAGCACCAATAAGCCACTGCTCCCGTACGACTGTGCTCATTATGAACTGGTTAAGGGGGCTATTGCAAAATTATGCCTTTTAACGCATTGCATAAGTCATACCCTGAAATAATGGCTACTAGCTTCAATGAACAAACCCTTCCGCTGACTGCTTCTGGGTATTCCATTCATGTGCTAGTGAGTGTCCCGGAACGCATCCTAAAACGGAAGTCGTCAAAGTTGTTTGATGCCTTTTGGGCTTCCACTTAGAAGTAGGCAGAAGTTTTCAGTGATTCCGTACATTCACGGATTGTCACATCGACTAAAAAATTTTGGCAGAAGGCGAAAGCCCAAGTTATTTTTTCTGCTCTTGACAACCTTTAAAAAATGGGCAGAATGACCAATCCTGGCGCCTCCCAGAAGTTTGGGTGCAAAAAGAAGCACAATGGCAAGTTTGTCAAAGGTGCGGAATCGATCGTGTACAGTATGTCGATTTCTTGTGGTAAGAATTATATAGGTCAAAGTGGGAGGTGTGTAAATGATCGCCTCCGTAAACACCGTAGAAATGTAAGGAATCAGTGTGGAGGGTTTGTTGATGTGCACTGTATACTATAGGAAGTGTGAATCTAGTGATGATCCTAGTGCTCTTTCATGTTTTGGTGTCGTGGACACCAGGATCTGGGGAGTTGTGGTAAAGCTGCAAGATTATTACGACGCTCGTATTAGGAATGCTGCAGTTTACCATTCTTCGTCATGTACTACATAAGTTGGTTCACACATGTCTCGGCATTAGGAGGTATAGGTATCAGTAGCCTTGATGTTGCATCGGCGTCAGGCAGCTTCTGTGCTGTCCTCTGAGCAACGTTGAACGTGAATTGCTGTGTTTCACTAACCCATCTGGCCAGCCTTCCTTTGGGTTCAGAAAGACTTAGTATATAGGTATGATTGTCATTGAATAATTCGAAGTGTCTTCCTTCAAGGCACGTCTCAAGTCGCTAATTACCATGAATACAGCTAGGCCTCTCTTTCAGTAGTTGGGTAGTTGATCTCGGCCTTGGTGTGCTTCTTGAGCTCCACGATGACTTAAGAACAATGGCCTGAAGTCGTCGTTTGGCACTGCGCCTGTCCCGTAATGTGATGCGTCGGTGTTTAGTCCAAATGGACTTGTAAAATCGAGAATAGTCGTTGGTGGGTGAGATGATATTGATCTGACGAGGTATTGATATGCTTTCTCACACTACGGTGTCCACACAAATGGAGTACAATTTCCTTTAGTAGTATACAGGACTTGATTTTCAAAGCGTAGTCCTTGATAAACGCTGTGAAATGTCCTGCCAGGCCTAACAGCCCATGGGTCGAGCGTATGTCACATGGTTTTGTCAACTGAGAAATACATCAGGAAGAGCAATGCACTTTGATGCAGAGTTTGAATACAACTCATATTACTTAGAAGTTTCTCGTTCGCTATAGTGGTCGTTGTAAACAAAGCGTGCCATAAGCTGGAACATGCTCACACGCGACGCGGCAAAAAAAAAAAAGTTTACTTTTAGAAAAGAACTCCCGTCAAGAAGAGAACACGAATGAGGATACCACAGTTTTCTTATACTTTCAGTTTCAAGATTCGCAGTGCATGTTGGAGCGCAAAGGAATGACACCAGAGACGCCGAAACGGGCTGGCAGCTTCGCTATTCAAGGCACGTGCTCCGATTTTGTTACCGTCAATACGGTCTTCGCATTGCTGGCTGTTTGCATGGTTCCTGCGGATCGCGTCTACAGCTGTTGCCTTACGTGTCGCAAGGTTTCGGTTCTTTACAATATGACTGGTGCATTTTGTGGTCTTCTTTTTTTTTACATGAGTGAGGCATGGGGGCCATGTGGCCAAAACAAGGAGATATTGGTTTTTCCCTGACACCTCGTGGCACCCTTTCGCTCTCAGCGGTCGTTCTCCTTTGCAATCTTCGTTTCCGACGTCGTCGTAGACTGCCAGCGGGTCACAAGCCGATGGTGCTTTCCAGCCTCTCGCATCCCATTTGTTTCCTACGCGCGTGCGCCTGGCTTGAATATTGCTTGCTCTCCTTCAGGCGTCTTCTCTCGTTGAATCCCGCTTTCGTCGACACGGCCGACTTAGTCACTTTATGTCCTTTGTTTCTGATTTGTTTTTTTTTATCGACGCTTCAGAAAAGTTTCATGCCAGCCAATATTTCCAAAGTATGGTTTTGTACGCCCATGGTGCGCATCGCAGCAAGCACCCCCGTGTAGAAGTGTAAAAGGGACTGGAATTGGAGCTTGCTGGTACGGCTTCGTGACGAAAGAACAGTGTGGAAAAAGGGGAAGTAAAAATTATATAAAATAAATTATGGGGTTTGATGTGGAGAAACGATGATATTATTGGGATTCAATCATGACGTCGAGCTCAGCCGCTTAGTGGCATAGCCACTAAGCTAGTTCCAAGGTCGGAAAGAAAAATGGGTAACCAAGAGAAGGCAGGGCAAACCACTACTGTGCAATTCACAACAAAATGCAAACCTGCAGTGAAATCTGCAAAAACGTTTCAGGAAGAGCGCAGGTACAATGACCGTTAGTGCACAGTAAACGTATGTTACTGTATAAAGCGAAGCCACACGACATCGAGCACCATTGCGACCAGTGTATTCCTCAACCCTTGTTTGAGTTTTGTCGTTCTAGTTAGTGCGACACGTAACGCCCGTTAGCTCACCTCTGGTAACTTGGACCGATGCTTGTTGGGGAAGCACAGTCACGCGCGTTGGTTCATTATCCTTACCTTGAGCTTTTACGAGCATTCCCGGCTGCAGGTATAATGAACGTCTGCAGGTAGGTGTCACAAAGTAGTAAATAATACATTTAAAAAATGCGGAGTGGCTGGCCGTACATTGTAAATTTAAACTTATTTTCAGAATACGGACACCAGGGCATTTTACTATCTCACCGAAATCAATTTTTTTTTCTTATTGTAAAAATATTTTCTATATTAACGTTCTCGTTTCTATATTAACGTTCTATATTAGCACTTACATTACTTTCAATTGAATGAACGGAAGTGTTTTGTCATAGCAAAGCTATATCTCAAAACAGTGACCGTGTCCCTAAGCACGGACTCTTTATTTTATCGTTCGTGCGGTCTGTATTCTTTCACAGTGAAGCTGTATGTAGCTACGGGTACATGTATTTTTTTCCATAAGAGTATACGAAGGGTATAAATGAGGGACTGAAGCATCACAACCACTTGCCGGTCCTCTTCGGACAATTTATCGGGAATCAGTGCTGAGGACTCTATCGTGGTGCGCTGTATACTTTGACGTGACTGTGTCTCTGGCAGTGGCATCGGCTGTAACATCGCTTGTGGCTCCGGCTGTGGCTTCTGCTGTGGCGGCGGCTGTAGCTTTCGTTTCGTCAGTAGTGGTGTTCTCCGGCACAACCTTGTCAGAGTTAGACACGACTCCGCCAGGCCTCGGGGGCAGAGGAGGAGGTATTGTCGGATGTGGCGCGCTCTTCATAGAGGCATCGGCGTTCTTTGAAGTCCGACGGCGTCGGGAGGTGGTGGTGGAAAACATTTATTGAGAAGGCCAGAAGTAAGTAAAATTAAAAAGCAGCGTTGTGGGCGGCTTTCAGGCTGCCGGTTGTGGCGTCCAGGCCGTGCCTAATCGCGACGTCCTCTGCCCAGGTCTCCAGCCGCTATTAAACACGCCTATTTATCTGGACTGGTCACCAGCCGGAGTTGGAGATCCGGCTCGGTGCTGGAAAAAGCAGTCTCCCACTGCTGCGGACTGGTTAGGTGCCAAGAGGCATGGGGCAAGCGCGTCGGGCAGGAGATAAAATGTGATCGCAATCGGCGCGGGAGCTGTCACATAAGCGGCAGGCCGGTGAGTACGTCCCGGGGTGGAAGAGGGCAAGACGTGCGGGAGTAAGAAAAGTGTGGGCCTGAAGGTGGCGCCACAAGTGTTGGTGGTGCTTGTGGCGCCACCTTCAGTGTTGGTGGTGCATTCTACTGGTGCTAACATATGGGGCAGAAACTTGGAGGTTAACAAAGAAGCTCGAGAACAAGTTAGGGACCACACAAAGAGCGATGGAACGAAAAATCTTAGGACTAACGTTAAGAGACAGGAAGAGAGCGGTGTGGATCAGAGAACAAACGGGGATAGCCGATATTCTAGTTGACATTAAGCGGAAGGAATGGAGCTGGGCAGGCCATGTAATGCGTAGGATGGATAACCGGTGGACCATTAGGGTTACAGAATGGATACCAAGAGAAGGGAAACGCAGTCGAGGTCGGCAGAAAACCAGATGGGATGATGAAGTTAGGAAATTTGCAGGCGCAAGTTGGAATAGGCTAGCGCAAGACAGGGGTAATTGGAGATCGCAGGGAGAGGCCTTCGTCCTGCAGTGGACATAAAATATAGGCTTATGATGATGATGATGACCTTTCCTCAGATTCTGTTATTGTGGGTGATGAGTGGCTGCCGGCACCGCTTCATCGCACTGAAATTACGCAACCGTCCTATTCAATGCAGAAACCACAGCGCAAAAGCTACTTTGACATTGAGACAAACACATGGACGGACGATGCTCTCGCCAGTAATTCATTATAAGAAGGCACACTGAATATAATACCTGCGGTGCACATGCGCGCACATACAAGAAGAAACTGCCAAACATAGAGCGATCTGCCAAAAGCTATACTAGATCAGATGCAAAAAGTAAAGCAGGGTATCATGTGGCAGAAAAAATAACTGGAGTATAGAACTCACCTGAAAGCTCCTTTTACATCAGTGTGTGTCATTCATACGGCTTTAAGATGAATCCAACGTCCTCATAAACGTTGCCTTCAGCATTCTCTATGCTGTTATCACCATTTTTCAAAATATTCTACGCCACTGGGGCGCGCAACTGGCCCAAAATAGTGCGTCTCCATCGAATTCTGCGGCGGGAGCCCAGGTACGCACCCTTCGCGCCTGCACGCGCTGCCTACGGGAGGCCCTTCTCATTAACGCCAACGTTTCACACGCGCCTTGTCGTGGTCATCGAGTTTCTCTTCATGTCGCTCTACCGATGCCGCAGCACACCTGCTTACTTACTAAGGTCATGTTCACTCCAATTCATATTGCTACCAAAGCCGCTCACCTTACTTCGTATGACATTGCTGTGTTGCTATCGCATTCATTGCTTCGCCCTATAGGGCGAAACTGTGACATTTTTCCACTTTGACACTCGTAATGCTCACGCCTTATTACGCTGGCGTGTCACTAATGAGTGTTCCGTACTAAAAAGACGTTTTTGGGTAAGTGATAGCCGCAAGGTCGACGCAAGCTTAAGATTTCCAATGACTTTCTATGTTTTTGAACATTGATAGTGGTTGCCAATTGGCAACCACTATCAATCTTCAAATTACATAGAAAGTCATTTTATATACTTACCTGTAGATAGCGCGATTGCCTATGCGGGTAATTGCCATCTCTTTTGGAAGTACACCTCAAAACGTGGAAAAGCGCAATGTCACCGGTGAGTAAAAAGTTTGTTGAACTAAATAAGAAAGACATCGGCTGTATATTTGGTCAGCTTAGAAAGTTTGTCTCGACGCGTCTGGTCTACTTTTGCATTAACTGCGGCGTAAGAGTAACGTTATTTATGATATATTACCATTCGTATTTTGGCTTATCTTTGAGCTTCGTCCTGGAGAGCTTCTCATCTATCAGATTTTTTAGCACTAGTGTTTCCTGCATACGTCTTGCCTAACGGTTATCTGTAGTAAATGTAGCAGATGCTGAGCAAAGCGTCATTGCGGTGGGCATTAAAACTTTGCATCATCATTAAATTGACACCTATATGTTCTAAAACAACCGCTAAACCGAAAATTTCTAGTATTGTTCGAAGTACAAGGGCAATATTCAAAAGAGAGCACAGGTTCGAAACTGTCGTTCGACGTGCGAAAAAACAATGTTGTTTGGCATGTTTACTCACGCATTGGGAAGCTCGATTGCCATGCCTAGTGGGCGAATATTTCATGCATCAAAGAAAAGTCTACTGCTACCGATCCTATAAAGGCGGTTATAAGTCGCCTTATATAAACTTGAAACACGAGTTATCTTTCCCACAACACTGTCCTGAGTTAGCACCGATATTTTTTTACAGCTGAGCACTAATTTTCACAAACCAAAAATTTTCAGAAGTGCTCTCAATCAGCATATGTTTGCGTATTTATGAGCACGGATATGCGCTCTTTAGCGTCCACCATTTGGCACTTTTCCTGCAAGGTACCGGAGATTAGGTAGTAGTCCTTCCAGGAAACATTGATTTTGCAATTAGTAGGCCGGGTGGGTCGAGATAGCGGTGTTATAAAACGTTACCGTATACCTCTGTTTCTCCCGCTGGAGTTTCAAGCAGCCTTGTTTCCGGCAGCAACACTGGGCTACGTCGCCGTAGTTTCGCACGCTTTGGTTAATGTGAAGCGAATAATATGGCGTGTTCGTCTTCCGGTATTGATAAAGCGAAGAATATTGAGAAGAAATCAATTGTAACGAAACGGGAAGCGTTGGAGGCGGTGCGTGGGCCAGGGATTCTGGTTGTGGAGGACATGCACGTGGATGGCAACAAAATAAGGAGAAAAAGGCTTGTGAGCCCTCTTTGTTTGTCGCTGAAAGAAAGCAAGGCAAAGTGAGGAACACAAAGATAACAGCTGAGTTTAGCTTCAAGCAAAATCGAACATCTCTTTGTTTCGGCTCCCGGCTCCATGCCCCTTTAAAAAAAACTAGAAAACGAGATAGAAAAAAGGCAGACACCATAAGGGCATAAGATGTGCACGCGCTGTAATGAAGGAACAAAAGCCGCCTCGACAAATTTACCAAGTTCAGCAGCGATTCCCAAAGAACGAAGTATGCAAAGTAGAAGAGAGGAGACGCTATTGAAAACGCAAACAATATCAGCACGTGCCATGAATCGCGCAGCTGTTTCTTTCTGCGAACCTGTCTAGTGCGATCCTTGTGTGCATGCACATGTCCTCGCCTTATAGGGGAGAAGGTATGAGCAACATTTTTGCTGTCCTTGTATATTGTTAGGACAGCTAACGAAAATTGGGAAGGACAGAAAGAAACGAAACACAACCAGCTTAGCCAGAGAAGCAATGTGGTTCACTAACCTGGGCGGGACAAGGTAATTTAGGGAAGAAAAGACAAAGGGAGAAGAAAACTTTGGAGGTACGTTGGTGTGCCGTGTCACACATTTGCGCCACGCAACATGTCCTTCATAAAAGGAATGGAACAAGGCTTGTCGATTCGGCTTTGTACTGAGACGCGTATAAATTGTACATGATTTCGGTGAATTTTTTTGTTACGTAAGATGTCCTTTATAAAAGAATGGAACAAGGATTGTAGATACGGATTTGTATTGACACGCGTACAAATTGTTCGTGGCTTGGGCGAATGTTTTTCATGAGCCAATCTGTGTCACAATGTTGTACCTCGGCGCAAGGACGCCAATTTCTGTATCAAGTTTCTCGAATGTTATCGCAGGTTCTATCGTTGTATCTGAACCTGGTGTAATCATGTTGTTTGTGCGACACTAATTGTGTAGTACTTTCTGGAAGGCACGTGGGTACCAGCGATTACGCTGCAACTTTTACAGAGGCACGTACAAAAGCCGACGTGTTTTCACGGCAGATCAGGGGAAGTATTGCCTAAGTGTACACCTAGTGGACATGTCCATTTCGTCTGCTGCTGAAGTGCTGATTGACGGGGTGAACCTGTCGCCTTCTGACGTGCGGCCCAGCCCAGCTAATGCGAACTGCCGCAGCAGACAAAAGGGACATCATGCAACCCCCCCCCCATTTCTCAGATGATCGACGAGCGTGATCACCACTCTCATTGCGCTGAGTGTTATTGGTTTTCCTGAAAGCAGGTTCGCCCACTAAACTGTTCGTTTCGTGAACTGCAATGTACCAGGGCGGTTGTTCACCGTCACTACAACGCGACAGTACTATAGGTGTCTGACGTGGCCAGGAGCCTGAAACTCTACAATAAACTGGACAGACAGTTGGAAAGAAGCCTAGGAGGCCCAGCCGTCCATCCCACAGAGTTTGCCTCAAATATTACTAAACGGAACTCTGCCAGTACTGTCTATAAGATATGTACATATCACGGCGGTTCAGCCAACACAGGAATGAGGGTTAGAACATGAATATCAATTCATTTACTTCTTGTTTAAACAAAAATATACTTTAAAACTATAACTATAAATTTTTAAATGCATAACGGTTTATTTTCGAGCACGCTCTTAACTGAGCATCATTTAAATTTTCTTATAGGACTTAACGCCCTGATGTAGCAAAGATGTTTGCAACACCTAGGTATTCACAGATCCTGCAACGCTGTGACAGTAACAGCACGTGTACAATTTTGGCTGAGGTGAAGGAAGCTGTACTCTGTCTGTAATTTATATTCTCAATATGAAAGAACAAGCCGTTTTATATCAAATAGCATTTTATTGGCTTAATTTCCTACAGTTGTACTCTTCATAACCAGATCTAAATAAAGTGGAAGAAGTTGTTCTGCAAATCTTTGAAGTGCAAGTATGTTTCGGCTTTACAGGGCTAAGTTTGTTATAATATCTTTTGATTTTGTTGCCTTCTGCGCAGACAACAAAGTAGTTGATTGGTCAAATGTGCCCTTGGATAGGTTTTCAATACTGTAGACAGTGGGAATGAAACGCTGGTGCCGCAGTGACAGCTGGTGACTTGGAAGGCAACGGAAAGCGGGTATCGTGATTGCGGCACAACGGCGAAACAATGTCCAAAGGGGAAAATGTCAGAAAGGAGAGATCCGTGAAGCGAAATATGCAAGAAGAATCAGTAACAAACAGCACCATATGGTAGGAGACAGCTGGAGGGGCAAAGAGAAATGGCGTTCGATATGACGACGAGCATAGGCGCTGACAAGAAAACCCTCTCAGGCGCAGCACAGAATGCACACAGGCGGCATATGCTGGGGCCATTGCACTCATAGCGAATGCAAGTTCGAATGTAAAGGCGTTGGAGGCGGGAGGGGGTTGTGGCCTCACTCGCCATCCCTGCTGAAAGTGGGAGCAATTGATAGAATTGATCACACAACATGTTAGGCTTTTTTTTTGCTGACGATGTCGAAGTGTTCTATGGGGCATAATGTTCTTTACTGTTCGTATTCGCTTGGAGCTATATAGACAAATTCTAATGTCACCAGTAAACGTAGACTTCCCGCTCTAATGGCAAGTGCAAGTGATGAAGGATATCTCTGAAGCCTTGCAAACAGGATTTGGGACCGGCCTTTCTTGCGTACTGGCGATTACTGGGATTGCTTATAATATTATAGAAGTTTCCCTGTGACCAACCTTCCCCATTGTTTACCACCTTCCGCCAGCAGCCGAAGTACCGGATGGTCATGTATACCACCGCGATGTTCTCGCTTTCTCACATCAAAATAGCAAACATGAAATATTGTAAGATCGATAGAAAAAAATTATGCCTCCCTTTCACTCTCTGAAGATGGTCGAACAGTGAAGATGTGTTAGTTCTACCGAGTGTTACATGTGCATGTGTTGCACGTGATGCAATTGCGTAAACACAAGTAAACACAGATCTACACCACGAACTTATATTGAAACGTTGCATGGCGAGAAGAGGCAGCTACTTCCGACGCTACTCGACGAGTGTCCAGTTCTTTGGTTGAAACGTGCCGATTCGCCTCCAGAGGTAACGGCTGCAGTCACGGACACCGCGCACGGACAACGCGGGGAAACGCGGACGGCATAGGCAGCAGCTCTGCGCGTTGTGCGTTACCCGAAAGGCTGCGCAGCACAGAAACACCTTCTCTTATACCTATCGCCTCTCCTCCTCGCGCCCAGCGCGGCTTCTCATTGGTCGCCTCCTCACCCAGTGCGCCTCTCCTCCTCTGCTGGTCACGTGACCTGCGTGACACCGGCGGACGAACGGACGGTGCAGCCTCGACCTACAACAGCTCCGCTGTTAAAAATTGATTCGCTATTCCGGCTCCGCGGAAGTGGATGTCCAGCGGAGCTGTTGCAAAACCACTACACCTGCTAATGGGTGTATGAAGAGCTATATCACTTTAGAACAATGGTAGTGATAATCACTTTATGGTCGCGGTGGCGACTCGGGAGCCGTAACTCTGCGTGGCCTACCCACAGCAGTGGTCCAACAGGAGTGTCTACGGAAGCTACAATCAGGGCGGTTCAGCCAGGGGCGCTATAACGTAAAATGATTCCAAACTGCTTTGATTCCAATTTCTGCAGTCAGCCTCCACGATTGGTCAAAACATTTTCATGCCACTCCCAACTTCGCCTGTCTGTCACGCGACGTCACGAAAACCGCAGATAGCTCCCCATCTGATATAACGTGTACACACTGATTATGCATGATTAAACCGCACAAAAGAAAAATATTCATTCCTGATTCGACGCCTTTTCACCATTAGCCCTCTGCTATTGGTCAAATCTTCTCTGGCTACGCCCACTTCGCCTGTCCGTCACGCGACCTCACAAAACCGTGAAAACTGACCACGTCAAAGTGACGTGTACGCGAAGAAAATTCATTGTATGCTGAACAAAACTGAAAATGTTTCTGAATAGCCACAGACTGCCCAGTTCCGAAAGGAATAGAAGATGGCTACCCGCCGATCGCTCAGGCCCTCGCTACTCGCACCTGCCGGCGAGCATTTATTTGCGCATGATAATTAAGCTTTTTGCGTGGCAGTAAAACAGTTATCGAGCCCTTTCGGCATGCATACGACATCGCTCCTGCCAACTCTTCCTTGCTGAGGATTTGTTTTAGCGGCATTCTTATCATTCTGTTGCACAGCCGCCGCGATTTTCGACCAGCCACCGCAAGCTAAGTAAGGCTAAGCGGACCAATCGGAGAAGCCGGCACCACCCTCTTCATGCGGTTATCTATTTTCACTATGCTGGCTCGGCCCCATCCAAGCCCTCTCCTCTAGAGCGTGCTCCTCGCCTCTTGTCAGCCAAATATATAAGAAAAACCGCTGATTGTAGACAGTGTTGTTGGTTTTGAAGGCGAACAAAGCCTATAAGCCTATAAACGAGAAGAGTGTTTGATTTGGTGGTTCAGACAACGCTGCGGGTCACAGCCCGATGCTTGCGTTGGCGGTTAGGTAAATTTGACGTCAGGAGTTTGGAACCCAAACACAGTTTGGAATCATTTTAGGTCATAGCGCTCCAGGACGGCAATTATAGGTAAATACATGGATTTGCATAAACTTCGTCCTTCTGGTCTCAAACGGCTTCGTTACTTTGCAAACTCGTCGTTTTCAACAAAGTACTGTGTAAACAATAGATAGACGTGATTAAAATGGTCGACGGCAGGATTCCAACACAGGACCTCTAGCACAGAAGCCCGATATTGAAACGATTACGCCACGGACGCATGCATCGAGAAATGGCATAAAACGCCTTTATAGATTTCTCGCAGGTTAGTCATCAAAATGTGCTTCGGAGGCTCGATTTGTGCTTGCTTTTTTATTCAGACGAATGCTGTTCTGTATGTTGTATACTTGTTTTCAAAGAATGTATGCAGCTTTCGCTTCACTTTGCGTAGTCCTGGCAACCTGCTTCGCCCCCGCCGCGGGTTGGCCCGCTATTGCACAACCTCCGGGATCGGTCCACATTTTTGCCCACAGACGCGGACATGGAAAATGCCGGCCAACTAGAGGCCAACAGCTTCACTGTAAAAATGTCGCATGCGAGTGTATGGAAATCTGTGTCCATAGCCTTTTCTTACCTTCAGTAAAATTGGTTTTACTCCCACAATGCCTATACAGCTTGTCCCACATAACTTTAGCCAAACCATAAAATAATGTAAATTCCACTTAGGTGGACAGAACCAAGGTAATGTTGTTTGCCGTCGCTTGTAGCTACTCAGATTTTTTTTTCATTCCGCCGGATTTCTTGATTAGTCTTAATTTATCATTCAACTTCTCAAATATTATCGTTAGATGAAAAGTGTCAATGAGAAAAATGCGGCACCATGTTAGCACTCCTGTAACACGTGAAGGCGAAAGCCTGCTGCACACTTGGTAATGCATTAAGTTACACGATCTGAGGGGCCAGACTTCTTTACATTGCACCCTCTCAGCAATGGAAAGTACGCCTTGGCACGCCTTGCTCCCGACGCTTCGCACGTCGCACCTCGCTTCTCGCTTGGCGAACATCAGTTTTACGTGCCAAAACCAGTTCTGATTACGAGGCATGCCGTAGTGGAGGGCTCCTGATTGATTTTGACCAGCTGAGGTTCTTTAATGTGCACTACAACGCCAGCACACGGGCGTTCTTGCATTTCGCCTCCATCGAAATGCGGCCGCCGCAGGCCGGGATTCGATCCCGCGATCTCGTGCTTAGCAGCGCAACGCCTTAGTTTCTATCTATCTAGCCGCCTACGTATTGGCGCTCTCGTGGTCTTTTCGTTAACTTGGTAGGTGAAAAATTGGCATAGTATGACAAAAGTGTATAACGAACATAAATGATAGGTCATGACATGAATGTTATTACATGCGTGTCGTGTAGGTCATGAAACCGGCGCCTAAAGGGACAATGACCCAGCGAAAAAATATTAACACTCAAAAACCACTGGAATGGGTTCGGACACGGACTCTAAGTGAAGGAAACACTAAAGAATGATGTTAAAAGTCATAATCATGAGCATGACTCAGTAAAAATTGCAATGACTCAGTGAAAAAAGAATCACTAAAAAACCAACGAAATGGGATCGGATGTGATACAAAGTGATAAGGAAGTCATAGTCATGATCATGACTAAGGCTGTCGCCTTAAGGTCTCTTAGGCGTAGCTAAAGCGACTTCTCAGGACTCATGACATGAATGTCATGACATGCGTGTCATGCTGGTCATGAAACAGCCACCTACGTCTTGGTGCTCTCGTGGCCATTTCGTTAACTTGGTAGGCTCCCCGCACACTGCTTCGCATAATATAGATTCCCACACGGCGTGAGATATGGCGGCTTTTTGTAAGGCTTATAAAATATATTTGAGGTCGGTACTGCTGTGAAATACAGCCAAACTTGGATACAGCCCGTGTGTTCTATATTCACATGTTTGTAATAATTTGACCCCTTTCAGTGACTGCTGCCCGCCTGATATCCCTCTCTTATTTGCCTACCTGGATATGCTATTTAGATTTTCATATTTAATATGAATGAGACTGCGCCGAAGTGAGCCATGAACTACACTGTTATTGGATATTAACACAGAAAAGTTAGTACATGTGTCCTCTACAAAATATTACAAAATGACAAAAACACATGACACTTAAATTTGCATGTTGTATATTGCATTTGTTTCACAGCATACAGAACAGTGGTCTCGAATGAGTTCAATTGGTCACGGTAATGTTTGTCCTGCGCAAAAATGAGACCAATTCAGGCTTTATAGAATAAAGTAAGAGTTTGGTTTGGTTCCGTTAGCGCGTCGACACGAGCACGTGTGCATTGCACCACTATCAATTCACAACAAGGAAATTAGACTTTATTGATGTACCAGAGCCTCCACATTAATTTTCATCGCACAGAGATTACCCTCGTATAGTTAAGCCCTTATGATCATGAGAACATTATGGTAAAACAAATTACAGTACAAAGAACACATCCGTGTAATACGCGCAACCACACACGCAAGTCTTTTATTGCGATAGCAATTATATGGACACTCAAAAGAAGATTTCTGCCGTCGGCGTCGCCGTCGCCGTCGCCGTGAGGTTCCGTATGACGTCATTTGGAGATGAAATCGTCGCCGCGCGCCGAACGCTGTATGTGCGAGTGAAAGGGCGCGAGGGGCGCGTCTTTCACGGGGAGTGAAGGCACGGCGGAGAACAAACGCGCGTTCTGCGCCGTGCTCGCTTAAGGGCTGCAGAAGTAGGCGTCTCTTTTCTCCTTTACAATCACCATATATGTAGAGCAAACGCGCCTTCTTCAGACGCGCGAGAGGCCGTGGGGGAGGGGGAGGGAAGGGAGGCGACGTTTAGCTGCGGCACCACGTGCCTATTTATATCAGAGGCTCCGGCAACAGTCACCAACGCCGCACGCATTTTGAGCGAACGCGGGCAAAACGGCGATGGCGTCGACAACAGTTCTGCGTGTTGCCGATGCTGCTGCATGTCCAAGTTTATACAGCTGATAAAGCTAATATCATTACTCCGTATAGCTCTCTACAAGTTTGCTATCGCAATTGATGCTTCGCCTTTCAGGTGAAACTGCGACAACTTTTTTTGGAGTGATTACGTAGGCGGGTCTGCTTTTTGCACTCTAATTTGTTTTACCTTAGTGAGCTACCAATCAGCCCAACAGCAAGTTCCCTTTTACGTATTCATATTTTCACCAAACAAGTGAGGATTGAAATCTTCCAGAAATGCTGGCTTTCTTATAAACACTTGTACACCAACATTAATGCTTTAGGGGACTTACGGGTCTGTCTGAATAAATACAAGCATAAATGAAAACAAGGATTGCGTCATACTTGGCACTCGTAGAGCCATCCCTCAATGAAAAGGGTGTCATGAATGCACAAACATGCGCCATGAACGCCAATCCCGCGAGCTTCGAAGAGGTGATGGAAGTTCGATTGAGAAATTAGTTGTCAAGGCCTCGTCGTTAATTGTGTTTGCCGAGCTGTGCTTGGAACTCTCGGCATAATAATACCAGATAATGAACTCGAGCAGTTTTCGCGATATAATTAGAAAGTTTCGCTGTTGTTCTCAGTTCTCTGCACATTGTGTGAGTGCACATACTGCCCCTCTTCCTATATATATATATATATATATATATATATATATATATATATATATGTAGTAACCGTGTGTACGTGATGAAATTGCACGAGTGGATTTCGCGGTGCTCTAAAGGTATTGCAGGGCGAACGAAGGCCGACCGAGTTATTAAACACTGTATTCGAAAGCAACGCGTCAGCGCCCCCTTCCGCGATGAACAAGAACATCACATATGCTAATAGGTATGCACATATGAAAACAATCAAGAACATTTACAGTTCCTAAAGTATGTCTTCTCCAACTCTTTTAGTTTAATTTTGCTGATGTCAGAGCCATACAGCATGAGCATGCCTTGGAAAAATGCTCAAGCTTTAGCTATGGCCATTAAATCATGCCGTGGTAGAGGCGGAACGGCTGGGATCATTTACACGGTTAACACCGCCCCATTTAGGAAACCATTGCGCGTACCAGCTGCAATCCATTGATTACAAAGAAAAGACAAAGCGCTTATAGAGGTCCTAACACAACAAAGTAAAAGTTTACATAAAGAAATATTTCAGTATTTTTCAGTTTTTTTTTCTTTTTGTTAGGGGGCCGGAATAAGGGGGAGGGAGGGGGGAGGGAGGGGGGAGGGAGGGAGGCTGTGATGCTGATTAGAATGACAAATACTGTCCCTCATAAGTTATTTGGAAAACAGTGTGAGCAGTTGAGCAAATAACTTTCTTAGCTAAAACTGAAGCTGTGGGCGATAGAAGGCCCACTTAAATAATTTAATCGAGTCATAATGAACAAGAGATTCTGACGCCACGTAATTTGTGTTAGTTTTTCACAACATCGCTGTAAATAGCAGTAGAGATAGATTTGGGCAACCTATGGGTCTGAAGACAGACGGGAATTATATATTTCTGGAGGCGATCCTTTGTAAATAAACATTTTATTAGAAGCAGTAAACATGGAAAGGTACATAAAATGATGGCACCAAGGTAATCAAGCATGAGGACAGTACTCGCAGAAATTTGCGAGAAATTGGCGCACTCAGCGACTCAAAATCACGTTGTTTTGCGCGTTGCTTGTCAGTTGAAGCTACTCGAACTCAACACCCCAGGAACTAGAGTGTGAAAGTGTGGGCTTACCGTATAATTCAATTACGGGGCTTTTTATCTCGAAAGCTATGGTTACGAGAACCCAATAAAAAATGTGGTCGTTGGCTCGTTGTAAACGTTAGCGGCTGAGGCTGAGGGAGCTCCAAGGCGAGTTTTCAACCCGCCGGTGAGGGGTGTCTTGAATCAGGCAACCCACTTATCAGGATGGACGTAAAGGTTGTCGGATCAATCTTGGCGAGCTCAACTTCTGACTCATCTTGCTCGTGTTGAGCTGATGCAAGCAAAACTATGCATTCTCTGAAACGAAGAGAAATTATCTAAAGTGCACGACAATAAAAATAACACTCGAATTAATCAATCTCAAGATTACTGTCGGCGTTATTGCGATTGGCATTCAAGCAATGCAGCGTCAGACTGTATTGCTGAAGACACCTCTATAAAAATCTGTTGTGGTTATTCTCAGATTTCCATTGATTCAGTTATACGCCACACAGAGTGTAGATGCGCACTAATGTACTACAATTAGGTTCCTTTGGAGAATTGCCCTCTGAAAAATATTATTGATCAATCGTTCTTGATAGTTCATAACCTTCACTGGTTGCCACGGATGAAAGTTGTTGTTTAGGTACCTCTAGAGAGACTACAATTTGAGAGGCTGCACTTTAGGCGAAGTGAAGAAGCATATCACGCTATTTTCGCGAACAGGTCTAAGGAATCGGTGTTTTTTTTTCGCCACTTGTGACATTTCTATTCCAGTCAGTGTGCCTTGAATAATTTAATAAAAGTGTCACCCAGAATTCTGCCCTGGCAGGACAAGCTAACTGTAAAATCTATACAAGGCATCCAATGCAATAGATTAAACGTATATAACACTTATTTGAAAGCATACATAATGCCAGTTATTTCACAGGTTACCACTGAGTCAGTTACCACGTTGCAGCAATCCTTATCACAATAGCTTTTTGCCAGGAAAATGCATATATCAGTATGAATTTAAAAAAAGCGTGAGTGTCATGCGCAAGTTCATGCTGCCTCCACTATTAGAGGACCTATGCAGACTTCCACAAGAAAATTGTGTCTAATTTAATCGTCGATTCGGGCACGTGTCACTATCCTTTTAGTTGCTGTAAAAGCGTAGTGGAAGCAAACACATCAAAGCGCACAAAACGTTTTCCTCGATGCATCGCTTCCAGAATACCAATCCCGGGTAACCCGCCAAGGAACTCGTGGAGAATAGGAGGGCTGCTTAGACTTTCACCGCCGAAAAGCACACGTGCGGATGCAAATCGTGGGGGCACCAGACACGTATGGATATAAGGAAACAGCTGGGGTGAATCGGGCCAGGCAGTGAGGTTTTCTTCGTTTAAATGCTGGTACCACTTTGCTTTGCATACTTTACGTTAGCTCTACAATATAGATTCTCGCATATATCATCAAGCGATGCTTCTTTTTTTGCCAGGCTATGACGTTCTTTCCAGCTTGCTTGCATTTTGGTTTTCTCCTGTCGTGAACAAGTTCCGAGGCCGACCCTAAGGGGAAACAAGGTGATATCGGGCTTCGCGCGGCTCCCTGCGCGCCGTTATTTTCATGCGATGTGTCGTGCATGTCACAAACAAGGCGGGGCAAGCTAGGTAGCCTGCAAATGCTATGCAGGCTTATTCTCCTTCCTATTCTACCTCTGGCGTCTGGAAAATGTGCCTTCTGTCTGCATCTCAGCTCAGCATTCTCGTTTATACCGTGTGTCGCAGCTACCTTGCATGGAAGCTTAAAAAAATATGAATTCTTTATCGGTAATAAAGCCAAGTAGGTATTGTTCAGAATTTATGTAGAAAGCCGCTGGTAATTATTTTTCGATGACAATAAGTTAAATGATTGCAATTACTTATCTAACTTGGTAACTTCGGTTTTAATTGAGGAGACGTCAACTAAAAAGCTGTAATCACTTTTAAGAAACTTCGAACTGTGGTGTTTCCCGCAAGACAGAATTAATGTCTTAATTTTTGCAGCAGAAACACAAAAGCCTCAGTACATGAAAACTACCGCGCGATTACGCACCAAAGCTCAAGCAATGTCAACCACCAATAATGTTGGAGAATGGTGATATACAATAATTTCCTTAAACAGATGTCTGAACACATTTTTACGTGTTAAAAGGGCCTTGCAGCAGCACTTTTATTTTTCAAGACTCTGTGCAGTGCTTTTTAATAAATACTGTTTTATTTGGATAGGCTTGAAAAGGTCGCAATAATAACGAAAGTGTGATGCTTTAGTCCAAACTCAAGAGCGCCTGTTACTTTTGTACCGGGCAGTATATGAACGCATAAAGAGCTGGAGCTTCTTTGAAATTAAATTCCGAAAATTTACGTGCCAAAACCACAATATGACTATGAGGCGCGCCGTAGTGGGGGTATCCGAATGAATTTTTACCACCTGGGCTTCCTGAGCGTGCCCCCAATTTGTCTTTGAATTTGGGTCTATCGGTATGCGGCGTTTGCAGCCGCGGTCTTATAACACGCCCTCAGGCTCACCAGCGCAAAGCCAAAGCCAGAACGCCACCACGACCGATAAAAGCTGAAACTCCGAATCTCACACGTGCAATACTCGCAGACATGGTTGTTTGCGATGGCTATTTCATTTTACATATCTACGCTGAGGTACTTCAGAGGTCCAGCGCAGGCGTTCAGGTTAATTGATTTGAACATGCACTTATTCACACGACGTTCTCATCGGTAAAATAAGTTTCATGTCTTCGCTATATACAGAGATTACTGAAGGAATTCTGCGTACAAAGTTCAAAGTATAAAGAGCAATTGAGATTCTGATAAAGTACCACATTTGCCCAACCGAAAGCCTTGGGCTTGAAGGTAATAAATTAAAGTTGAATAAAACCTCGGTAGAGAATAGCAGAAGACGACTGGTATAATGCATGTTCTGATGGAACCAAAGTAAGAATTTCTTGGGTGGCTAATTTTTTCAAGATGCCATGGTTTGTAAACAGCCACCATCGACGTTCTAAGCGAAGGATGAACCTAAGATAAAGGTAAAAATGATAAGCATGCTAATACTAGTCAGCACATCATTTCAAAAAAAATGTTCATACAACCATTCCTTCCACTCATTCATCTTGTGGTTCTTTCCTCATTTGGACGGCCACTGCATGAAAGGCAACTGAACCTTACAGAGCGTTGTTTTTTCGGAAACACCTTCATTTCCACTCACCCCAGCCTGGTCGTTTAGTCAAACTAGCAATTTTCAGCAAGCGGTCATTTCGCGTCCACAAAATGAAGGCTGCTGTAACAAATTGCTTGACCTGGCAACACTGTAAGAAATCATCGTCAGCGACACTTTCTAGGAGGGCCGAAATATTTATTCCATTCTTGTTATTTGTTTATATGTACGATATGTTGAGATGTTTGAATATACCCAAGCTGCTTGTGACATGCATGTATTGCCGATTAGGATGTATTATGGAGGCGAAGCTGTGAGTGCAACTGGAACCGCTCGAGATATTGATGTCCTGGTGTGCTTGGAGAACTAGACGATTCACAAAGTTTATATTTGGTGGGAATGGGAGGCAATTTAGGAGAGGGGCGCGGGCAGATATTGAAGTTGCGGGCTGCTTATGCACAAATAATTATTACTAAAGACTAGAGACCAGATTCACAAAACTTTTCTTTCGTAAATTCGCTTTGCCACTGGCTGACCACCTTCGCTAATGATGTTTCTGGCATCCGGAATGGCTAAAATTCTTCCTTACGAAAACTTGAAGCGTAAGAAGTTTCTGTGAATTCGGGCCTGGTTATTTTTTTTCCGGGAGAAATATCGAGAGCTGGCCGAGTTGGTGTACTTTGGCAAACTAGTATAGACCACACAAATGACACAGGACGGTGAAAGACAGCACGCGGGTGCATTCTTTACGTTTTAGAGTCGTCATATAAAACGCTTACAATGGTTTCCCAATACACTGGCTGAACGTAGACTTGCAGCAATTTTACATTTATAGAAAGTTTCGCTGATGTTATGCGTGGCGTGCACCGAAAGCGTGAAGCGTGTATGTTTACTTTGACCAATCAAAATAACTATTCCACATCATTTCCACCCTGAGTTCCGTGCGCCCTACGACGCACTGCTAGGTTTGTCCGGTGTCCTGTGAAATAAACGAGGCAGATCGGTTATATTTTCGGTAATAGGGGGCCCCTTATGAGTGATGCCTGCATGCATGCTGCTAGAGTGCGCGTATGTGTGTGTCAATGTGTATGCGATTGTATGTATGTCCGTCTGTTTGTGTGCGTGCTTTTGTGTGCGTTCGTGAGAGTAATATGATGAAACGGGGGGGGGGGGGGGGCGGCATCACGAAATCGCCCATCACCATGCCATTTGCCCCTGCTTGCGAATTTGCAAAAAGGCAGATAGCTTTATGCAGCCATTATTTCGGGGTTATGCACGCAGGTGAACATCAATTGTACGACAAATATCAATAATGAATGGGACTGCCCGTCGCATTCACGTCGTGCGACTCCCCTCTTGAATTAAGACGACCCTATGCTGGCTAACGCTCTACGTTGATGGTGTTATTGCGGTTCGTAAGACTCGCTTCGTAAATCCTCACGTCGTCCACCTCAGCGGGCGCGAGACGTATGTGTGTGTAATGGTGTCATCGACATAAAACGTATTGACGTGCGCCATACATTTAAGCTGCTCATCAAGGATATGTCTATTCACACAATCAAGCCTAGTTTGGCTTCAATAGAATGACGGGTGGCTTACTAAATAAAGCATCCTTCACCCTTTCACAGCGCCTAAAACACTAGTTAAATGGTAACTCAATGGCAATGTGCACACCATAAATATTGAACAATGTCCCATGAGTTTTAGCAAACAACAAGCTTTAGGTATGCTTTAACAGAGATGCGATACACATGATTATAAATGTCGTACATTTGTATAACTTTGTAAATAACTTAATTGATTGACGTGATTCGCTGCGTAGGTAATGTCAGCCTTGTCGTATTATCTCATTACTATGGCTAAGTTTTGCTATGTGCCACAGACAACTTACAACAACAAAAATTCGCAGCCTCAGACACATCTTCTTACAATCAGTTCTGTGGAACCTCGCAAGGTGGGGAAGTGTTTTTGAGAAACCCATTTGGGTTTAGCTTCGTGCTACATTTGGGTGGATGATAATTTTTCCTTTCATCTTGTTAAGAAGATTAAAATATCACTTACCTATCTCCCATTGACTTGCTTATTGTTCTTTCCTCACATTATAGGTTTTAATTACGAGTCCAAATTATGTATGCTCTTACGCCGCTAACGAGAAATTAGTGCATGATCACTTTCTGAAGAAACAGCAGTTAACACATTGGCTGGTTCACAGATATTCCGGCAATTACACAGCAAAACTCCATGAAAGTTTATTTTTCGAAATAGCATCAACAAAACATTTTCAAGTTATTTGCAACGTGCACGGCAGAAGCGTGCCGAAAGTGAGGAGATATCAATGACAAAGGGTCCTAAAGTTTCAGTTAAAATGTTCAAGCTTTAGAAAGTGTCAACTAATACTAAACTGTGTCTGAGCATCTGCAGCTCACTTCCTACCGCTTTTTTATTTTAAATGTTTATTATATTGAATAAGCAAATAATTAGTTTGTGTAGCACATCTTTCGGTTAGCTTTAGACAATGTAGAACGCTTCGGTAAGGAAAGGTATCTCGTCGCAAGCAATGGACTTCTGGCGTCTTAGTCATACAGCCATTTTTTGGTGTACACTCATTAAATATGCATTAGGCGCTTATCGCGCTTCCCACACGTTATGTGGAAGCTGAAAGGAAATTAGCATTTATATTTTGTAACACGGCCTTTTTTTCATCGTGGCATGCCTCAAGGCTCTTTCACACCATTGGCTGAATGTGTCTCTGTGCCCAGAAATAACGCACAAAGTACATGCGCGTACTATATCGTTGTTCTTGATGGGCGGCTAAATGGCACAGGTTCAGATAATCGACAATATCAAAAACAGATTCGCAAAATGCAAAATAACTGTTCAAGCTTATCAACAGCGCAAAAGAAGGCATTGACATAAAGGACGTGACAGGCGCCAAATTTCACGCTGTTCTTACGAAAGCTAGAATAAAAAAGAAACTAGCCCTGCAACACGTATTGGTCGAAATATATTTTCGCTAGAAAATTTGTTGAGTATGCATGCTGTGATTTCAGAGTTGGCCTGTTTATCTTTTTCTTCTTTTTTGTTCTAATTCATATGGCTTCCTTTCAGTCATGTGTATTTGCTATACGTCCTCCTATTTTGATGCGAGCGAGCGTTGTACCCCTATACCAGAAGCATTTATAGTTCTTACATGTGTAAGAGTAATTATTATTCGAGAGGTTCAGAACATCCTTACCGCTGTATAATGGGGAATACGAGTAGCTTGCGTACCCGACCACCCATATGTCTTCCCTGAATTTTGGTGGTAGCCAAATAAAGGTAATACACGCTACTCTAGAACGCCAATACAATGCTAGTGAGGCTTGCCAAGAAGCGCTAGAACACCGTTTATTTTCTATCCCTCAGTTTTATATAAACTAAAAATAAACTTCAATTGATTGAATGATTGATTGAATAATTGATGGAACAAATAATATTTCATTGATTCATGATGACCTAATGACATTACCCACAAGACGATAGCTAAGCTGAAAAAAATGGGCGGGTAGCTTGCGACAGCATGGTCCTAACCAGATTGGGAAAGCTTTTCAAAGGGTGCAGGGAACTTACCCTGAAACCGTTCTTCACCACAAAGACCAACAAGAAATCTTCTGTGGGACGATCATTAATGACTGGGAAACGTTGCAGAGATGCATTATAAACTACCTATAGACATGCTTGAATGCGCTTCCCATCAGAGACCTCTTCATTGTCCGCAACTCTGAAGAAGTCATAATGTTCCTGAAGTGCAGCCCTTAGGTGTCTTGTACGTCAATTGATGTGAAAGACCTCTGCTACAGTGTTTAAAGGTTTGCAGTGACACAATTAAGCGGTTGAGAAAGCCATTAACCAATACGGTTGACCAAAGTTTTAGGACTTGGGCCAGTGCAGTGCCACGAGTTTTCTTAACTTGCTCAAGACATATGCCTACACTCAGCGTTTATCGAACACGGTGATTATATGTACGAACAGACTGATGGTATTCCTATAGGTTTCTGCATTGCTCCGAGTCTTTCTTACTTGTTTTCGAGTGTTGGTTACCGAAAACTGGAAGAAGGCAAGTGATATGGTCTACTGCTACGTAGATGATTATTTAGTTTCTGTGAAGCGCGACGGAAAGGAAACACTGAATGAAAACCTTATCATCGGCACGTTCGCAAACGCTCATGACCATCTCGAATTCACACACGAAATGTCAGTCGAAGGGCGACTGCAATATCTTGACTAAAACCTAGGGCTTACTGACTGCCATGCGTGATGGTAGTACAGCACTCGAGGAGGGAAGGAAATTATGTGGCGCTACTCTTGCCACTATAAAATTATAAAAAGAGACATTGCCACGGCGTTTATCAGTTAAGCAGTCGCAAAATCATGCCACCGTGCCGGGGGAGACAGCATCGAAACGCAAGGAAGCCGCCTTTAATACAGTGGATACGAAAATAGTCTACTGGCGCAAACATACGAACACATGCTGCCAGAATCAGGGCAAACAGCAGAAAGCACGGCAAAGAAAAGGCAAAAAGGCAAAAAAAGGCAGCGGTTTCGGATTACGTGCACGGGCTATCACACTCGCTAAAGAAGACAGCTGAACGTCATGACGTGAAAATGCTTTTCTGAGCCCAACGCATACAAAAGGCTTGTGCAAAAATCTTAACGCAGAACCCGTGCAAGAAAACAAAGAAGCCTGTCAGACAAAGCATATGGCTAAGTATGCCTAATGCAACAGCTGTGTCGTGTACCCCATCGCGCTCACATGTGAAAAGGTGTACATTAATGAAACCGGATGCTATTTAAATGACAGACTATTTAGGGGAACATAAGCAACATCTGATAGTTTGGTAGCCCACTGTAAAGCGTGTAAGTGCTCGCCTCTGCTAGACAAGACCACAGTTAAAGAAAAAACGAAAACAAGAAATGAAAGAGAAATATGGGAAGCTCTCGCAATCTAAAAAGAAAGAGACCAGTACCTAAGCACTCCCACTATCACGCTCCTAGAAGCCGAAATTGTGCTCGCAGGATGGAATAGGTGTAATGGAACTCCATGGTTATGGCTACTACGTTTTCACATGACCTGTCACCACCCCCTTCCCCTAATCACATTCTATGTTAAGTGTTCTCTAACAAAAGGAAAGAGTTGTTTTGCGCTGGGTCCGTGGGCGTGCATCTTCCCTTCTTTGTAATTATCTGCCACTGTAAAACTTAGCGCAACATAATCATCAGCGTGCACCAAATAGACACTTTCATTAGCTAATGATTGATCGATTGATTGACTGAAAGAAATATTATGCACAGTTTAGTGCATATGTGTGAATTCGTGAAGCCTAAAAATCCTTGATTGCCCTTGCTTTTCCCAGGTTCAAGATTGGGCGTGTTGGTATAGCATACTAGAGGTTGGAATGCGCAACGTTTTAGACGAGACACACAGATGAGGAACACACACGACAGAGCACGACAGAACACACACCCATTTGAATATGTTCCACTATTTATTCCGCTAACAGAGGCATAAATCGATTGTTGCAAGTAGCGCTCTGTCGTGTGTGTTCTTCATCTGTGTGTCTCGACTAAAATATTGCGCATTTCAACCTCTAGTATACCTTGCCTTTCGCTCTGGGTGTGTCAGGAGTAAGAAGAACGACAATATTAAAACAGGAATCTCAAGCCCAAATCGTTTCTTGAATATTACAATTCTTCAGCGCATGTATAAAACATCTTTTGATTGTTATTATCAATTTTACGTATTCTGTGCAAAGAATAAGGCAACTTATCATTAGAATTAGCGTGAACTATGTAATAACTCTCGGTTGTCGCTGTTGTGCTGGGGAGGGCAGTGGGAAACCTTATCAAGCTGGTAGCTCACATTTTTATGAGAACAAAACAAATAAAATATATTGATACCATACCAAAAAAACGCAAAATACACAGGAGGAGGAGGAATAAACTTTATTTAGAGAAATGAGCAGACGCTGAAATTGTCCGAGGTGGGCGGCGTCCCTAGTCCAGGATCCCGTGGGCCTGAGCCGATAGCTTGGCCCTGCTCACCAGGCGATGCTGGTCTTCAGGGCTCGGGCTTGTCAGCTGGGCCTCCCGCTGCTCGACGGTTGGTCGGGTGATGGGTGGTGTCAATGGGTTTTGTTGACATTCCCATACCATGTGGTAGAGGGTATTGGGTGCAGAGCAGAAGGCGAATTTGTGAGTATAGCTCGTAGGACACATGGCGTGTATCAGGGTGCCGTGCGGGAATGTGCCGGTCTGTAGTTTGCGGAAGTTCACTGCCTCTTCTCTTGTTAGTTTGGGATGCGGGCTTGGGTAGATCCTCCTGCCCAGTCTGTAGTGACTCAGGATATCGGCGTATCTTTTCGGGACACTATCATGTTGGTCTGCCGGTGCTCGTGAACCCGGTGGGATAGCCCGGAGAATGTGATCTCGGGCAGCAGCGTTAGCCGCTACATTACCCGCCAGGGACTCGTTTCCCGGGGCCCATAGAATGTACAGTTCTTGAAAATTGTCTAGTTTTTCGAGGATGCTCACGGCTTGTTTGGAAATGTGGCCCTTTTGGTAATTTTGGCATGCTGTTTGTGAGTCCGTAATGACCGTGATGTGATCTTCCTCTCGCTTGCCCGTAGTGGCTGCCAGGGCTATCGCCGTTTCTTCCGCGCAGTCGATTTCTGGAGTGCTTACCGAGGCCGCTGCTACCTCTTGTCCTTGGCCGTTGATCACGCTGATAGCGTGAGCCGCTCTGTTCTTGTACTTTGCCGCGTCGGTGTATCTGACTTCTCCTTGTTTTGGTCCTTTGTAGGCCTTACGTACAGCTTGCACTCTCGCTCGCCTCCTTTCTTTGTTGTGTTCAGGGTGCATGTTTCTCGGGATGCTGGCAACCGTGATCTTCTCCCTCAGGGGTAAAGGAACCCGCTGTTTTCTGGACTCATATTCGACTGAGTAGCCCAGTATTATTAGGGTGTCCCTGCCCGTGCTGGTGAGCTTGAGTCGCTCTATCTGGCTCGTCTTGTGGGCCTCTGCTAGTTCCTCCCAAGTATTGTGGATGCCCAGGCTGAGTAGCTTCTCCGTCGACGTTGCCGGTGGAAGCCCCAGTGCCAGCTTGTAGGTCTTTCGTATTAGGGTGTTCAATTTGTCTCTCTCGCTGTTCTTGTGACCCAGGTACGGGGTGCCGTAGGTGACTCTGCTGATTATCAGGGCTTGTATTAATCTGATTGTGTCCTGCTCTTTCAGGCCGTGCTTTTTGTTAGTCACACTTCGCACCAAGTGCGCGACTTCGGTAACTGTCGCTTGCAGCTTTTTAATGGCGGCGAGACCGGCACCGTCCTTCTGGAAAGTGAGGCCCAGAATACGTAGTACGTCCACCTTGGGTATGTTGACTCCATTTAGGGTCAACGTTGGGTCCGGTGTCTCCTGCGGAGGCCGCCCTCTTGTCCTCCTTTTGAGGAACAGGAGCTCCGACTTTTCCGGCGCGCATGAAAGACCGCATCGGTGTAGATAATGCTCGGTCCTGTCGATGGCTTCCTGCAGGGCGTCTTGTTGTTTGCCCACCGATCCCGTGCACGTCCATATGGCCAGGTCGTCTGCATACATTGCGTGACGGATACCCCTGATGTTCTCTAAGAGGTTCGGCAATCCCCTCATCGCTATATTGAACAGCAACGGGGAGATCACCGACCCCTGGGGGGTTCTTTTCTGCGGTATTTGGAACTTCTCGGCCCTGAGGTTCCCCAGGCCTATGGTCGCCGTTCTACCCGTCAGGAAGTCCCGGACGTAGTTGTATGTCCGCCGTCCGCAGTTGGTTTGCTGTAGGCTGTTTAGCACTGCTTCGTGCGAGACGTTGTCAAAGGCTCCCTTCACGTCGAGTGCCAGGATAGCACTCTTGTGGCGTGTGCTGAGGCCGTCGATGACTTCTTCTTTTAGCTGAAGTAGAATGTCCTGGGTGGAGAGGTTTGGTCGGAAACCGAACATAGTGTTTGGCTGCCCCAATCCAGACAAACCTATCTGCAACCGGTGCGGGATGCAGAACCCACAAGCAGACCATGATTGCCAGTTGCAGTGCAAACTATGCGGACTACCTCACGAGACGGCAAGCAAGGAGTGCGAGAAAAGACTCAAGCCAAGACCCCTACCCCTGTACGTACGGGAGAGAAGTAAATCAAGAGGCCGACAGCCATCTATTCAAGCTCAAGCACAAGTTCAAGCTCCTCGGAGTATATAACAAATAAGCCACAGCAAGAGCAGCAGAAGATCAGCTGGGCGGAAGTGATAGCCAGTTCTAAGTCGACAAGCGACCCGTTTCCGTCACTGCCGACACAAGAGTGAAATTCAAGGTACGATAAAACCATCTCCTCCCTCAGAAGGCAAAACGCCGACCTGATGACGCAGAATGAAGGGCTCATGAAGCGTCTAGAAGAGCAAGAAAGACGTCAGGAGGAACGGGACAGAAGAGCTCAGGCCAGGGAACAAGCCCTGGAGATGAAGCTCCAACATCTCATTAACCAATTGCAGAAGCAGCAGGAACGGACCACAACACCAACGCCGCCGAGGGAACATACTCCGCCGATACAGGACCTAGAATCGGGAATAGAGCACAAGATGAACAAGGCCCGAATCGAAGACAAGGCCGAACTGAGAAATGAGTTCCGAGCCGAACTGGCTCAGGCCGTCGACACCATATGTAAATCTGTGGCAGCCACCGTCCAAGCAGCCGTACAAACGCTCCGCCAGGAGATCACCCAGATGGGCAACGAGCTCAGCCAACGCATCTCCATCCTAGAAAAGGACAAAGAGCAGGCAAGAAAAAAGCCAAAATACCCCATCAGAGAAGCCCAGATGAGCGAGACTCTGGGAAGCCAAGATGGCGAGTAAGATAGCAAAGAAGAAAGAAGCGACCCAAACCCTCAAAATTTGGCAGTGGAATTGCAGAGGAATAAATCGGCAACGGCAAAATTTGCTTCACCTATGCACCCTACACCAACCTGACGTCGTCGCGTTACAGGAAAGAGAAACCAGCAATATTACGATGCGCGGCTACGAAACGCACATTGCCCCAGGAAGGACCCGGACCGCCGTCCTGATCAAGAAACATCACACGACGCAGCAGCACCAAATCAACCACAGAATTGAACACACTCTGATTGAGCTGGTTCCTCACAAGAATACCCTGCAGAGCCTCTACATCCTGAATGTATATATTCCTCCGCACGACACTCTCAAGGACTTGGACAAGTTCCTGAGAGAAGTGAAGAAAGTCACGAAGGGTCAAAAACTCCTTGTGGTTGGCGACTTTAACGCTCCACACGTGGCTTGGGGCTACCGATCAACCAACAAGAAGGCTATGGACGTGCACAACGCGGCACAACACCACCAGCTGACGTTGTGGACGGATCCTCAAATACCAACTAGAATCAGCAACAGTGTCTCCAGAGACACCAGCCCAGACCTGACCTTCTCCACTGGATTAAGGCAAGTCGAGTGGTCGAGACTGGACGAGACTCTGGGCAGCGACCATCACATCATTCAGACCGAAATCACGAACCACAAAACCCCGTGAGATTAGGTCAGGCCAAAATTACGGACTGGCCCGCTTTCCAGAAATATGAACACCCCAGAAGCCTAGAGGACATCGAGGAGTGGACCAAGAACGTGATGGACTTGGTTACCAAGTACACAAAGACCATCCAACTCACTGCGGAAAATCCCGACGTCGACCCACACCTACTTCACCTCTGGGAGGCCAGGCGAGGACTTTTGAAGAGATGGAAGAAGCAGAAGAGAAACCGCAAACTCAAGATCCGCATTGCCGCAGTCTCGCGGCAGGCGGAGGAGTATGCTGAAAAACTCTGACGTCAGAACTGGAAACAAGTGTGCGACCAATTACAGGGAACCCTCAGCAACCGAAAGACCTGGGCCATTCTTAAGACCCTTCTGGCGAAGACGGAATCAAAAACTGTCACGGGGCAACACATACAAAGACTTATACACAACTTCCAGGGCACCGTGGAAGAAGTGCTCGAAGGCATCACCGCGAAATGCCTCGGAGACGAACAACAACGGAAGGCGCAGCCAGTCATTCACCCGGAGTACGAGGGGGAACCCAATCCGGATCTAGACCAACATTTCACCAAGTCGGAGATCGTGGCAGCCTTAAAAAATCTCACGAGAAACACGACGCCCGGCAGGGATAAAATTAACAAGACCCTCCGTAATCTGGACGACGGGGCGACGGAGAGTTCACTAAAATGTATCAATGAAAGCTGGCAGACCGGCAGTATACCGGCTTCCTGGAAGCACGCGGACGTAACGATGATCCCGAAACCCGGCAAGCCCGTCAAGATACAGAACCTGCGCCCGATCTCTCTTACGTCGTGCGCGGGAAAACTCTTCGAGCACATGGTCCACAATCGACTCTCGCCCTACCTGGAAGAAGGGGGGCAAAATACACAGAATGCGCAAAATATGTCATATCGGAATGTGCTTATGCTCGTAATACCTCATATTAAAGTAAATGGAAATTTCGTTTCGATTGAAACGCCTTTACTGGCTCACCAGACGCCGTTCCCGTATACACTGCACACACACACACACACAAAAGCCGGCAGATCCCATGCCCTGTGGGAATCAATGTTATGCGAAGCGGTGTGCGGGCAGCCTACCAAGTTAACGAAACGACCATGAGATCACCAAGACCTAAGCGGCTCTTTCATGACCTACATAACACACATGTCATGACATTCATGTGATGAGTCCTCAGGAGTCCCTTTAGCTACACCTAAGAGATCTCATGGCCAAAGCCTTAGTCATGGTCATGACTATGACTTCGACCATCATCCTTTAGTGTTTCTGTCCCTTAATACCCACGTCAGAACCCATTTCAGTGGCTTTTCAGCGTTAAACTTTTTTCGCTGAGTCATTGTCATTTTTGACCAGTCATGGTCATGACTGACTGCTACCATCATAAAGAGTTGTTTTGCGCTACGTCCGTCGGCGTCCATCTTCCCTTCTTTGTAATTATCGGCCACGGTAAAACTTAGCGCAACATAATCATCAGCGTGCACCAAATAGTCACTTTCATTAGCTAATGATTGATTGATTGAAAGAAATATTATGCACAGTTTAGGGCATATGTGTGAATTCATGAAGTCTTAAAAATCGTTGATTGCCCTTGCTTTTCCCAGGTTGAAGACTGGGCGTGTTGGTATAGCATACTAGATGTTGGAATGCACAACGTTTTAGACGAGACACACAGATGAGGAACACACACGACAGAGCACGACAGAACACACACCTATTTGAGCATGTTCCAGTATTTATTCCGCTAACAAGGGAATAAATCGATTGTTGCAAGCAGCGCTCTGTCGTGTGTGTTCCTCATCTGTGTGTCTCGTCTAAAATGTAGCTCAATTCAACCCCTACCTCAAGTATATCTTGCTTTTCGCTCTGGGCGTGTCAGGAGTAAGAAGAACGACAATATCAAAACAGGAATCTCAAGCCCAAATGCTCTCTTGAATATTCCACTTCTTCAGCGCATGTATAAAACAGCTTTTGTTTGTTACTATCAATTTTACGTATTCTGTGCAAAGAATATGGCAACTTATCATTAGAATTAGTGTGCACTATGTAATAACTCTCTGTTGTCGCCGTTGTACTGGGGAGGGCAGTGGAAAATGCATACCATCATCCTTGAGTGTTTCCTTCTCTTTGTACCCATGTCAGAACCCACCTCCGTGGCTTTTGAGTGTTAATCTATTTTTTGCGGAGTCATTGTCATTTATGCTGAGTCATGCTCGTGACTATCATTTTTGCATCTATAAGGAGGTCATCAGAAATGCATAAAGGGAGAACTCGGGCGTATATAAATGGCGGGTGTTTCAAAACGGCCGTATTTCGCAATCCGCAGACACGTGCCGTAATCGCACATGTTTCACAAAAGCTGCAGTAATATATAAGAAGCCGTTATATTAAGCGATTGGAAGTGTTAAACGAAAGCACGCTAAAAAGAAATTCGCCCTCGATCCATTGTTACGAAACAACCGCTGAGCATTGTCAATCCATTCTGCCTGAAAACGGTACCTTTATTCATGCATCCTTTACGTTCTGCATAATAGCAAAACATATACATTTTTATCTAGCAAGATGTCGTTCTGGCAAACAAAACTGTCTCGGCCATCATATTGGATGTGAGTGTTGAAAAGAAAGAGACTGGGTGCAGTCATGGGGATTACAATGATCCTATATTCTGCTTGTACTTGTCTTCGAAGGAAGGGCAAAAACATGAAGGCAACGAGGCGAAAAGAAAAAAAAAACTGTCCGTGCATACAAAGTGAGAGACCGGACGCTTACAGTCTGCGACCACGTCCTACTGCTTTCAGAAGTCACAGAAGCCCTTTTAAACTCAGTAGGGCAGGCGCGTGCGTATAAGAGTGCTGGTTCCAAACGTCCGCTTTCAGATTTCCGTTAATGGCCTCAAAGATCATCGATCGCAAAGCAACTGCGTAATTATCTCGCTTCGGTGAGAAAAAAAGCAACTTAGTGCCATGAGTTCTTTGGATAATTTGCGGCAGGTATGAATGAACGCAATGCTAATTTTTGCATGAGGATATGACAGTGCGCAAGCAGGCAGGTCGGCAGGCCATCTGAACTAAGTATTCTGCTCCGCGGTGGCAATAGCTATTAAAACGCGACGGTGGTCATCGAGTCATGTGACGGCGATTACGGGTTTGCCAATTATATAAATGCGTTGGCGAATCTACCAGATGCGCTTGCAGCGACGACATGGATTTCAAAATACATGTCGAAAAGACCAGTCAAGCTGTTAACAGGAAAGTAGGACCGGCTGGTTTGTATACAAAATTTGTATTCTCTAGAAAGGAATACACATTTTGTTGTGAACAGCCCGGTATGCTCTTAAAGGGAAAACTCTGATGTACGGCTCTCGCATCGCTGGTGGTCAGGCAGCAAGCGCTGGTCTAAGCTACGTCAATGCGCTGCTTATCTTTATCGAAAAAGTGCTCGCGCCGCAAATGGTCGGTCATCTGCTGCAAAGCCGGTATTTGCATACACTTGCGAGAGTGAAAAAAGTATACCACGCTCTAAGCTCATCTGTTCCTTTTTACAGTGGACCGCGACGTACGAGCGACGCAATTTCGGAAGCGCAAATTGCATGAAAAAGAGAAATGTGATATAAGTGATCGTGCGATACACTACAGAAAATCAGGTACCAATTAAGCAACCGACTTTCCAAAGACAACAGGCACCGTATTCGCAAAAAGCTCTTACGCTAGAGTTGTTCATAAGAGGAAATACCAGCCAATCGTGGTGCTTGACATATGATTAGCCAAAGCCGCTGTCTATTGGCAATGGACACTTCTGCACAAAAAGCTTGCTGAATTGGGCTTCGGTTTAACGGGGGAAAACACTTGTACACAACCGTTCACATATTTATTGTTCCTCAATATAAATCTTCAACACTGTGTTATTATTGTCTACACAAACTGCTTATGCGCGCTGTACTTTACACTGAACTACATTATATTTCAACAAATGACTCATGAAATTATTGCAGAATACCACATTCGTAATCAATCCTCCAGTAACACAAAACGTCGCAGCACGAAGGCCGGCAATACAGAGAAAAAGATATATCTACAGAGCTTTTCGCATCGTACTTCCCGTTCTTATTCCTTTTATGAAGTGTTGCAATGCGACAAAGAACTAAATAAAAGTACAAGTGGTGAGATCTGTAAACATGTGCTGACGCTCCCTTCATCCTTAACGTCTCCTTTTTTGTCTTCTTCACGCTAAATTTGGCTCAAGTCTTAACACATGCACGGCGGGAACGGTCGGCGTCGTAAAAGAAATATCTCAAGAATGAAAACCCGTGCGGAAAATAAATCCTCCTGAAAATTCCCAGATCGCGGAAAAAATTATGAAGCCTTAGCTGAGGAGGAGCTTAGCGGCAGTTGCACCCTGCTATAGGAGTATGTATTGCGTGTCTTGCGAAATATTCCGCAGGCGGCAGCTAGATGCGGGAGAACCCTCCGTACTGAGAAGAGAAGGGGAGAACTCCGGCCGCGGATAATTCGATTGCTCCCGTGAACTAATTAGACGCTAAAGTGCGTCGCTATACGAGGCAAAGCCCACCGCAGTGCCTGGAATTCCCCTTCACTCCTAACCCGCTTAAATCTCGGTACTCGCGAGCCAAAAAAAAAAAAAAGCGGTTTCTGTAGCTTCTCTAGCTTTCCAGACAACAGTGTTTGTCGACACCTTTACTGCCACACATTTGCGTTTCCTATATGTGTACCAGTAGTGGTGGTGAATAATAAATTTTTGATAACCAATGCAACGCGGAAGTAATTATCAAATATCGAATCAAATATTGAATAGTAAGACGCAGTCGCACTTACTTATAGCACAAATATTTATTTAGGTGTAATCAGGTGCCATGCTTCTATTGACCAGTGAAAAAAAAAAGACAGCCAACTATTAGGAACAATTAGGATCGGTTTTAACTGCCGGACCCCTACTTCCAAATCAAAACACTGCACGAGTATCCTCTCAAAAATTGCGAACCTGGGACGCCATAACGTAAAGCTATGCCAAACTGTTTCTATTCCATTTCTACAATAGTGACCAACAATAGTGCAAAAGTGACCAACTACAAAACACGTGAGCGTTTGATTGTGAGATTCAAACAACGCTGCGAGTCACCACCAGGTGCTTGCGTGAGTGGATACGTGAGTTTGACGTCAGGAGACTGGAATAAAAATGCACAGCGCATACAAAGGTCAGAGCCGTGTGGAGATAAGAGACGGTGCGGGCGACCAGCACCGCCGGGCAAAGTGCAGAGGAGAAGTTGTTGGCAGAGGAGTAGCTGCCCCCCTCCCCTCCCTCCCGTGCTGCTTGCCCGCTTTCATGCTTTCGCGTGGGAGATTGAGTGGCAAGATACGCCTTTGGTGCCGGGGACGGGAGCAGGCCTATGTTATGGGGCTCCTGGTTGCAAACTAGCTTTCCAAGAAGCAATGGCTGCTGTATGACTCTCTTTCCAAGAACAATAGGTACTATATATGGTTGCCGAAAAAAGATAGGAAGTTGTGGAGAAAAAAAAAAGAAAAAGAAAGGTCCTGAAGGAATTGCGCGCCGTACGTAGACAAACGTAAAAGTGTTCGCTGCAATAATAACATTGCAGGTTGTAGCGTAATACATAAAACAGCTACATGACTGTACTATCAAAGCACTAAATGATAGTTCATGGGCAAAAATCGCAGGCTGTCATCAAGCTTCCACCACAATACCAAAAACAGAGCTTGGAATAACCCTTTTGCTACTGCATACCTTCGCAAACGTTTGTCGTTGCCTTACTTTTGATTATCTATCATTTATTGTATAGCAAACGGACAACAGTAAACGGACTTTAACAGTCAATTGTTGCGAAATATGTGGTCACTTTCGATGCTTGAGAATACCAAATATTTCATTTCCGAATACTTAATCAAGTAGTTAGTGTGTAATATTCGATTCAGTATTTGAAACTTACGAATATTCGCCTATCCCTAATGTACAGCACACCCACATACATTCCGGCGTTTATTTCCCCCAAATTTGACCTTCGTAATATTTGCCTCACATTTATCGACTTCGATAACGTTCCACGTTATTCCGTGGCCCTATACTCATATATAGTTTTGGTTCTAAAACGTGTGCAAAGCAGGAGGAACCCATCACTATCGTTATCAAGTGCGCTCGATGGAAGTGGAAATCGAAACCATGGACGCCCGTGCACACTGAATGATGCCGAAACATTTGCAGAAGCCTGCATACAGTGCACAACGCCAGTGTTCACGCTGACCATCGTTCCGTTCCCTTCTTTCGAGCTGCTTGACGACAGTTGACGCAACCTTAGCGATAGTTGAAGGACGTTGAAGAGTATACAAAACTTAACCCTTTTGATCGTTCTCACGAGCTGAGTTCTTTAATATATATTTGAGAAATTCAGAATTTTCAAAGCCTTTATAATGGTCTAGCCAGCATTTCCCCTCATAAATGGACATTGCTGTTACACAATACTAGTAAGTAGTTAACTAGTGTTAATTAACACTATAGTGTTCACAAGGCCATCAAAACAGTAATGTACTTTTTGAAAGCAACTGAGATATATACAAGCGTTTGTGGCTGTGAGTGAGCATTCTTTTGCAGCTATGCATACACTGGCTTTCCTTGTTCTAATGCTAACAGTGATTTACCACTTTTCCCTTCTAAATGTGCTGGCCTTGCGGGATCATGGGTAACCTCCCGGTCTTTCATAGTTTATCTCTCTCTCTGTAGCATTATCGATGGGTTCTCTATAAAAAAACAGTGATGGTACCACACTTTCGCGACATGAAGTAGCAATTCGGCTTGAATTGTGTGAAATATGTACGAATCATCGCAATTGGTATATAGAGAGCCGTGTAGTTATTCTATAGCAAACGTTAAGTCATTTGTGACATTATGTGGGCTTTTATGGCAGCGTACAAAAATAACTTTTAACCGAAAACGCTGTGTCCTTGATTATAATTGGGAAGCGCGCCATAGATAGATGCGAGTTTTCTGCCATTCCTCTGGTAGTGCGTCTAATATTCTTTTCATAATTGCATGTTCGCCTTCAGAAAGAAACGCTGCTTCTAAAAGCCACGCCACTGGTGCCGCTTTTATTCCGAACGTAAGTTTGTTTTCGCACTTTATGGGATTGATTGCCTCTTACGAAAATTTGTGTAAGTTACACGGTCATTCTCTTCGTTCGTTGCTGCGTGTCGAACATTTCCTTATAATGTATACAAGAAATATAAGGGTTGATAATTTTTCGGCATCACGGAAAATTTAAAAATTGTCTGTGAAAAATAGGAGAATTCTTTTCGCTAAGCTTGATTATTCCAAGAAGTGGACATTACGGGCATGAGAAATCGAAACAGATATTCAAGTGATTACCAGAAAATGTGTTTTAACTAATTATGAAATTTCTTCATGGAACATATTGAAATTTATGAATTAGAGCCGGTGAGCTTGCAAGACGTATCCACCACAAATACATTTCCAGGAGTACTCCAGTTCCGAGATATTTCGGAACTATCGGACGAAATGCATGGGTGTTTTTTAATGTTGTTTCTTGTTTATTTATAATGTCAACCCAATTAAGGGCATTTACAGGCGTGGAAAAAGATAGAAGAAAAGATACAAAATTCTGCTACATCTCGAGCAAAAGAAAGTTACAAGGCAGTTTAATGACAATATCTGTAAAAACTGACATGCAGTTAATAAAGACAAAATAACTTGTTTTATGCGCGCCAGAAACAAAAATACATGCTAAGACGCATTCATATCAGAGAAGATACCATTCTCTAAACCAGTAGTAAAATCACTGACGGAGGAAGATGTGACAACTGAATTTGGTAATTCATTCCATTCCTTAATCCCCCTGCGAAAAAAGCTATACTTGAATGTATCATTTCGTGTAACTGGCGGCTGTATGTAGAAGCTGAGCCTGTGTCTGAAGCGTTGATCCGATGAAATGACGCAGTATTCAGATAAATTTACTTTAACCTGGTTATGAATAATTAAAAACAAAAATTTTAATCGCTCAAACTTCGCCCTTAATTCTAACGCGGAAAGGTTTGCACGACTGCATAGTTCAGTAGGAGAGTTCACGCGCTGATATTTATTAAATATAAGTCTTGAAGCCAGTCGTTGAACTTTGTCCAATTTATGACGGTTAGTAGCAGTGTGTGAGTCCCATACTATACTAGCATATTCAATGATTAGCCGTATTAGTATCTTATACGCCAGGCTTTTCACTTCAAGAGTTGCGCTATACAATCTTCGCCTGAGGCCCCAAAGAACTTTATTTGCCCTTCTACAAACTACATTGATGTGAATGTTCCACCTCAAGTCTGAAGTAAATATTAATCCTATATATTTACATTCTGTTACTTTTATTAGTTCATGGGGACCGATACTGTATTTATACATCAGGGGCATCTTTTTCCTTGTTATAGTCATACAAACTGATTTTACTGAGTTAAGTGACATTTGCCATTCATTACACTACTGTCGAATTTTATTTAAATTGGTGTTGAGGTCTAACTGGTCTTTAAAGACTCAATCCTTTTATATATTACGCAGTCGTCTGAAAACAATCTTAGCGGGACGGTTATATCAGTAGGCATATCATTATTAAAGATAAGAAATAAAAGAGGCCCCAAATCACTGCCTTGAGGTACTCCAGACAAAACTGTTTTGGACATGGATTCAATTTTATTTATTTCGACATACTGCTCACGAGAGTGGAGGTAGGATCGAAACCACTTAGTAATGTTTGGATTTCTAAATATTTCATTCATTTTTAAGCAAGAGTTTAGGATGCGAGACTTTTTCAAACGCTTTGGCGAAGTTTAAAAAAATTAGGTCAATCTGTCTTTGGCTATTTATCGTTAGTGAAAGATCGTGGACTGTCTGAACGAGCTGAGTTATTGTAGACAACCCTTTGCAAAAATCATGTTGCACTGGTGATAATAAATTGTTAGTTTCCAAATAATTTGAGAGATGTTTACTGATTATATGTTCAAGGAGTTTGGAGCAGGTGCTCGTAAGAGAGATGGGCCGGTAGTTACCTACGTCTGATGTGCTCCCGCTTTTGTGGACAGGAATTATTTTAGCTTGTTTCCAGGCCATAGGAACTGTTCCCTGGGTAAGCGATGATTGAAAGATCATGGTGAGATATTTAGCAACCCACTGAGCATATCTATATAGGAACTCATTCGGGATGCCGTCGGGGTCAGGGGATTTCTTAGTATTTATGCGCAGAAGAAGGTTCAGCACTCCCTGCTCGTTGATAAGAAGGTCAGACGCTGGAGGGCGATCGGAAGTGTCAGTAAAGGATGGAAGTGTAGCATCATCTTCGGTGAAAACGGATGAAAATAAGGAATTTAAATGTTCTATACGTTCATGGGTATTTCTTTCATCATCTGCTTTATGTTGTCTCTTTGTAGGATTTACATATCTCCAAAATTTACTAGGTGCTTCCTGAAGGACGTTTTTCAGTGTTACATTAAATAATCTCTCCTGGCTTTCCTTGAGAAGACGATTTAAGTTAAGCTTCATGTTATGAAGTGAAGTCTTGTTCTGTACACTTGAATCTCGTGAACAAGCTTTCCTTTTCCTTTTCAACCTCCGTTTGACATGAAGTATTTCCCTTGTAATCCACGGGTTCTTTCTTTTGCACTTTTTAAAGCTCTTAAGACTAAATCACCTAATACAATGCATCGTAATCTTGGAAAAAAAGTCACACAGATCGTCAGTACCACCACTTGATTCATAAATAGACCTGAAGTTATCAAACGATCCTTCAAGGTAATCCGAAATACTAACATCATCAGCAGCTCGAAAGTTTAGGCAATGGATGCTTGATTCCTGGTGCAAGGGGTACGAGGACATGTTCAAGGACAGAATCACCATATTATGGTCGGATAAGCCTTCTTCAAGAAGACAACCATTCAAATACGTTGTCAAAGCACTGGAAAATGAAATAAGATCAAGTACAGAAGATCTTGTTGCACACGCCCTAGTAAATTCCTTAACTATCTGAGTTAAATTGTAGGAAAATAATAAATCCAAAAATACCTCAGAAGAAGTGACATCTTTGTCTCCGGCCACATATGAATCCCAATCAATAGCTGGAAGATTAAAATCACCCAGTAACAGTATGCTGTATTGTTCTTTCATATACGTTTCCAAGAATTGTCTAAGTTGCAAGATATGTGCTACAGGAGAGTTCGGAGCTCTTTATACCCCTCCGACGAATACAGTTCGATTGTTTAGTTTTGTTTTAAACCACACTGTCTCAATACCATCTGGTACTTCTAAAGGGGAGAAAACAATGTTTCGCTTGACGAGAAGAGCCACGCCTCCACCTCTCCCATCTCGATCCCTTCTAACCAACGTGTAACCAGGTGGGGTGATTTCGCTATCAGGTATGTTTTTATGTAACCAAGTTTCCATTATTACGGTAATATCAGGTCCACGATCAATAACTAATGCTTCAAGCGCGTGTGTTTTGTTTATTACGCTTCTCGCGTTTACGTTATTTTGAAGCCTACATGTTGTCCCGGTATATGTCAATTATCTCTTGTTCCTGAATGACTTCCCAGCTTGCACCTTTCCTCACGCTCTTCATTCCAGCTGTACGGCGTGTTTTTTGCGCTCAACTTATCAAAAACAAGCTTTACCTTTTTTCCTGCCTTACTTTCATCACTTCCCGAGTCCCATAGCTTTTTTTGTAGTCCCTGTACTCTTTTAGAGAAATCCTCGCTGATACATTAATCAGTATCCTTCAGTTTTGAGCAATTCTGCAGAACCTTTATTTTATCTCTATAGTCTGCCACCCTCAAGATGACAGGGTGAGTTCTACCAGAAAGCTTCTTACCTAATCTGTGAATTCTATCAATATAATTCACATTCACTTTCAGAGTAGCATTAAAGATATCGTCTTTAAGTTTTTTACAAGTGTTTCTTCCTTTTCATTTTCCTCTTCTGCTACTCCTCTAATGATAAGGTTATTTCGTCGTGAACGATTATCCAAGCCATCCCCCTGTTTGACCAGACCAGACGTTTCGAGACTGCGGCCAGCCATAGTTTCTTCAAGAGTGGCAAGTCAGTTCCGAGTCTCGTCTAAGCTTTGAACCTTAGTTTCAATAACAAGAAGCCGGTTATGCATGTCTAGGAATTTTGTTTCAATCGAGTCTTGCTTTTCTTAAACCGCAGTAAGTTTAGACAAAATTTCTTTCTGTTTTTGGACAATTCCCTACACAAATCTTCCGTTATTGGTCCTGGATTCTTCTCCACATCCGCAGAGACCCAACAACAAGCCCGCAATGGAAAAACAGTCACATGTACAGTCAAAGACAACTCGTGGACACTTTTGTTGCAGTTACTTTTGTGCTTTAGTGCATAGAAGAACGTTTTGTTAAAAAAGTAATTGGATCAACAGTGCATTTTATGGGGACTTTGGCGGGCACATCTCCAAACTGCTGTAATGCTGGAAATTCGTTCCAACTGGCTATGTCTTGCAAACACATTCGTTAAAATTGCTAAATAGCAATATGTGTCGCAAAGTAATGAGTGAAGTTAATTAGTGAATTATTTTAATTATTTAAATATGTGTTTCTATTTCTTGCGCAGGAAATGCCCGCCTCTCTGACTAATCAGTTCAAAGACTAGAATTACGTTATCTGCAACAGGCGATTGTTAAAAATTCTGTAAGACTTAGGAATGATCACCCCGTATGTACGGAAGTGAACGCGAAGCAGCCAAGGCGAAGCACTGTTTAGCTACCCACGATAAGCAAATTTTCTTCCATGGCGTGAAATGTGATGTATGTTGCTGGACTGGGGATACACAATTAGTATAGTTCGGTTCTGTAGTTGTATTGATTTTATTGGCTTATAGCGCAATAATTTCGAAATTTTGTCAAAGAATATACTGTGCGCTTACCGCGAGAAAGCGTATTTTCTTGCGTCATAGTTATTGCATATTCATTATCATACATGCCCATGGGCTGCCATACTAGTTTGAGCCTCCTATCCTAAAGAAATTATTCGTTTGTATGAAGCATCTGGAGCTCTTACAATATTTTACCTGCCAGGACGAGGTGCTCTGATTTAGTGTGGTTGTGCTCTAATGGCAGCCTTCCGCAACGCGTTCCGTGAACTCGTCAATTTCAAGTCTGCAATACTGCGTTATTATGCAAAACAAATATTGTTATAATAATTGAGATGCTTATGTGCCTTTGTTCTTAATTAAGGCCCTTTGGTTCAGACTCATTCGTTAGTCTGCCTGAGACACACTCGGTATATCTATAAAGGGATTTATCGTACTAACTTCTTTAAACGTGAACGTAATGTCTCACTATTTTACAAGGATTAAAATTTGAAAGAACTGTACACAACTTGCAATAGCTAAAGGACACAGCGAAAGACATTGCGACAATAAAAATATGCACCTTATTATTCGCATAGTTTCCTTAGGAAACGCTAATGTGCAAACTTCTGTTAGCCTATGGTTCAAGTCTAATCAAACAATCTACACGGCAAACAAAATAAAAGACTAGAAAATGCTGCATTTGAAGAAAGCAAATATGAAATCCACGGTGTCGTTACTTATGTCGTTTTTTATCCTGTTTTAGAATACGGCAATAATGAATTTTGCATATAATATCTAGCACATTTTAGTGTTTTCACCATTCAGTTGAAGTTGAGACTAGTCCATGTATGCTAAAAGATGTGCAATTAATCCCTACCAAGTGGGCCCCTTCTAGAGCAATGACACAGCTGCATTGGCCCGATTTTCACCAATCTCACCAATCTCTAGTTACCGTCTTTTTACAGGTAGTAGGCGATATTATATACTACGAGATATTGACTTTAACTCAAGTTACTTCTGATTACGTTGAAGTGGGCCACCACTCACGTTAGATTGAGCACGCCTTTTTTAACAATTCATACTAGTAGGAAGTTGAGATGCCTGTTAGTATAAAAATAAATCATGCAGCGATCAATTTTATTTGAACATTAGGTCACATTGAGCCAAACATGCCATCATATATGAGACGTGTTTGTTACATGAAAAATGACTTAATTATGGGCCAGTGCGCAGGTCAAGCAAGACACCATGGTAATAATTTTAAAGGATTTGCAACATTGCTGTTTATTTGTGTGTGAATGGAGAGGAGGGGGGGGGAGGATAGCGGTGGCTCATTGGGCAATTTATGTTAACGAGGCCGGGAGGTGGTCAATCTAGGATTAAAGAAGGGCAAAGCCTACCGCAAGACATAGTGCTAAGCCACGCTCAGCCGTGGCCTTTGCATGAATGTCTCTCTCGTCTGATTGGCGCAACCCTCTTTAGCGCCATCGTACGGTTACAGGTAATTTTGAGCTGCCGCATAAGCATAACAAAACTAAGACGCTTCTGTGGACATCTGAGATGCGGGTAGGAACGAGAGTCAAATGTAAGAGCAATCACCGGCACCCGAGCCACAAGAAGGCTGTTAGCTCCTTAAGCTTAGTGATTGCGCTGACATGCAGTGAGGCCAGGTGGGAAAGTTATTTCTACTACTGAGCGTCAAAGCAGCTCGTGTTAACTCTTTGAACATGTGCACTACTTATAGCCGTAGTCTATTAGTACAGCTAAACACAGATGATAAACAGACAGCACTTACAAGAGTCACATTGCTTATTTCGCTTAAATTATTTCAGAAAGTTCCTCATTTAATTAGTTCATCGTTTGCTTTTACAGTACAAAAAGGCGTATTTACACAAACATTTAACGTGAACACATCCTTTAAAAAGTTGGTTCTCGGTGAGCCAGCTTCAGATGCGCTCGCTAATAATTACATGCCCAGAGAATACGGCATACTTTAATAATTACCAAGTCAAATCACGCGAGGATTTTTTTTTCAAATGTCCAACATAGTTCATGCTTTAGAAAGTATACGCATACGACCAAAATTATAAATAACCCTAAATGCTGCACAATCTCCTCATTTGAATCACAGCGATAACTGCATCAATATAACTAAATTTTGTAGACTTCACCTCGTTCACAAAATATTTACTCTAATTTAAAGGAAGCAGAGTCAAAACTTTACTATATGGTTTGGAGCTGGGCTCCATGCTCACTATTCAAGACAGATTTTACTAATTATATGCAGCTGTAGCGGCTAAGCTGGTGGTAATAATTGCACGTATTTACGGCCGCCATAATTTTCACCTAGACCGGATGATACGTGTAGACCATTTCGTGCAGGTTGAAAACATCAAGATCTCTTTGGGTGAGATTAAACTTTTGTAAAACTAATAACCGAAAACACAAATGAGTAGTGGCAAAATGAAGTTTTAACATAGCCCCGACTTTATTGAACTGTAGGAGGTATCTTAAGGAATGATAGATGATTGTTATCGTCTTTTATTCGTTTACTTAGTACATTTATATTACGTCAATTTGATTTATTTCCACAAGGCACATATTTGTGGTGATAGCTTAGATTTCCGTTTGGACTTCTTAAACTTCGTCGAACCCTACAGTTCTTTATACAGCATAGCTTCCTGTACCGGACTTCCTGAAAGATTTTTAAAAATTGTTTGTTCTTGAACCCTCTAAAGCACATATATTTTTACATCTTAATTTCTGGCAAAATAAAGCCCGCCGATCTAACGTAGCTTCCTTACAAGGGAAGATTTTTCTTGTTTCTCACCCCTACTTCCGAGAAAAACCAGCCGCACAACCACCACCAATTCTTCTCGTGTCTCCTCGCTATTGCAGGTACTTTTCCTCACCCCCGCTCCCTCCTTTTTTTTTAAATACCATCTCTACTTCCTTTGCTTAACTCTACGAATCCACTCTCTTTTACACTCCTCATTCAGTGGTGGAGCGCTAGAGTTAGCCAAGTAAACGCTGCCAACTAAAGCAGTTATTACCATTAGTAATACGCGATCCCTCGTCGACATATTAGCTCCAGCCTGACAGATTCTTTGTTAGACCATCGGGCTGATAAAAAATATGCGGTTTAACGTCCAGAACCTGCACAATAGAATATAATGGAGGACGTGGTAGAGCAATCCGGATTATTGTTTCTGTATTACACGTCGAAGGTGCTAACTTCCATGTTTCTACTGTTGGAAAGACCAACGCTGCGTGATACTGCGACTACAGATGTGATTACGAGACTTTGTATCCTAAGCATTCCAAACAAGCTCGTCAACGCGAACCAAAAGCATGCTATGCGCAGGTTCTCGCATTCCGTCCCCACAGGAATGCGGAAGCTGCGGCTGGGAATCGAACCTGCACCTTCGTACTCATCAGCCCAACGCCATATATCATATCTTTAAGCAGATATGATTGCTATCATTTTTCCCGGCTGCATCGCTCAAAGATAAACTGTATGTTTTAGCGTAGTGAAAATTAAGTATGCTGCACATCAGCGAAACCAGTAGGCTACGCTATCTAACACAATATTCTCTGTGTTGCTGCTAATGGCAAGGAAAATGACTAAAGCGGCGTCCGCAGGAAGAATATAAATAACACCTTCACTCGAATGTGGCTAGCCCGCCATGCTTGGCGAAGGGCTTCGAGTAGAGGCCTTTTAGACTCATTAGTGGTTGGATATAGCCACGTGTCCCTTGAAAGGCTTTGCCTCTTCAATGAACCATACGACATTCCAGAGAAAAGAATTCCCTTTCTCGGAACCTGTTCTCGTGGACGTCACCTGCGTGATAGGTATTTATAGCGAAAATGGCAACCGTTGTACGACGCCGATCACCACAATATGGAACCAATCTGTAAGAATATATGATTTAGAAAATTGGTCTACAATATTTCTTATTGGTTGTATTAAAAAAAGTAATGAGAGTTTCACGTGTTCCCTTCACTAATATATTTCTGTGATTATGTTGATATGTGGCACGAAACGTATGTCTATCATGAAAAGCAGTTTACATTCCTTCTTAGATAAAGTAACAGTGGTTGATGTCCTGGTCACAGTTCCCCCCAAATATTTCTCAAAATATTTTTTTCTAAATGTTAGGCTTAAAACAAAAACAGTCTTTTCTATGGTTTTAAGAAGCACAAAATTTTAAGGGCCTCTCAAATCTTTTGATTTTTTGTTTGTTGAGAGCAGTACGTGGGGGTACTCTATTTGTTGAGAGAACTCCATGAAAGCTACTTCTGCTTCACTCTAATTAACATAATTTCATTCTTATCTACAGTTAACCGCACTGAAGCATAAATTTAGATGATGGTAAATGGTTCCAGACAATGAATTAGTATGGGTTACCTTTGTAGTTAGTGTGTAGCTTTTATGTTCGTCAACGATTAGTTTTAGGCTAGCTGGTTGAGCACTGTCACAACTAAAATGGCGGAGACTGGACTTGACAAAGAAAGAAGATCGAAGTCTGCACAGCACTCCTCCCTTTCGCATTCCATTGTTGAATCGTTTGGTATCTGCTTGCAGGGAGAGGCCTTCGTCCTGCAGTGGATATAAATATAGGCTGATGATGATGATAATAAAATGATTCGTTGTATATTTTCTAGGAAGTATACTTGCAAACCAGGTGACATCAAATAAGAATTTAGTGCAGAATCATTCATGTTACAAATTTTGGTGAAAAGTACTGAGAGATCGGCTAAAACAACATGAACATGTGTTATTCATTGTCTGGAACCACTACATAAAAGTTAATAGGATCATTTCACCATTGGAAGCTAAATGTAGCACGTCGAATATGCCGTCAAACATGGTAGTATTATTGCAAAGTGGTCCTGCGTAGCAATACTCAGTCAGCTGAACTGAAATGCAGCGCCATTGAGTGTACACAGGGTTCAATTTACCCGCAGTGCCACAACACAAGTTCGTTCCCTGGCACCATTGGACAGAACTGGCAAAAACAACTTGCGCATACAAAGGTGCACACAGTGAGTGAAGAGGTTGCAAATGCAATGTGACAAATCTGTTCTGCGGACGCCCGGAAGTTCAAAGAACCCGCCGTGGTTGCTTAGTGGCTATGGTGTTGGGCTGCTAAGCACGAGGTCACCGGATCAAATCCCGGCCACGGGGGCCGCGTTTTGATGGGGGCGAAATGTGAACACACCCGTGTACTCAGATTGAGGCGCACGTAAAACACTAGGGGGTCCAAATTATTCCGGAGTCCCCCGCTATGGCGTGCCTCATAATCACATCGTGGCTTTGGCACGTAAAACCCCATAATTTTCTTTTAAGTTCAAAGACGGATCATGACAGGGGAAAATTGTCATTCGCCTTACTTTAGCACCAAGCTCTGTCTGAGGAATTTATATGCGTTTCTTTCGTAGCTTCGTGCAATACAGTCGGGTGGATAACAAGCTTTCCCTTTTTAGTTTGAATGTGCTTTCGACTTTTTCGGTTGGGTCGGTGACTCGCGCCCTCTACCCGATTCCTAGAACAACCGTCATGCGTCTGATACCTGGAAGGCTCTATATAGGGAGGCGTTGCGGCAGTCTCACTGAACTCCCACCGAAATTTTATTACAAAGGGCAAACGATTTTATGTTTGACAACGAGTAGGTTTAGGCTAGCTGGTTTAGCATTGTCACAACAATAAGGGCGGAGACCGAACTTCACCAGGAAAGGAGACTGAAGTCTGCACCGCACACCTCTCTTTCGCATTCCAATGTTGAATCGTTTGCTATCTCCGATAGTAGGAGAAGGATTCGTGTAATCACAGTAATATTTCTTGCATCTTCTGATAACGCAATCATGTCTGCATACTGAAATACAAATGAGAAAGAACTCCTTTGGAATTCTGTTGTTCTCAGTGTGAAAAACTTCTCGCAATCGTCATTCTATGATTTGAAGGAGGAAGAAAAATGAAGGGAAATACAAGGAAGTTGGCCACTATCCTAGTAACAAATTGAGAGACCGAAACGTGATGTAAAGGAACGCAAGATAAAAAGAAAACGAGGAGAAAAGGTGCGCACCTTTTCGCGCTTGATTTGAAAATTGTAGAGGCTCTAAAAATTGATGAGTTAAGTTGTAACATAATCAGAAAAAAAATTGTGTTGTTTGAAAATCATCGCAACGTCTTCACGGCCCTTTTGGAAAAAGCTTTCTTATTAGGTAATCTGCTTGACACAGCGAGGCTCTGTGAAAACCGGGAAGTATTTGTGTCCTTGCAATCGTCCGTAGGAATGCCCTCACGGCGTAACAGAACATTACCGAAGACCGAAATGTTGGTGCTTCAGTTAGAACACCACGAAATCGGTTTCGCCCCTACTTCGCAATCTTTTTTTTTTTTTACGGTGATGAGTTGTGCGACAGATCTCCATTCAGGCAGCCAGATTTCAATCGATTTACGCCAGAATCAGTTGTCGGAAGCGGCTTATATTTTCTGTTTCCCCACAACAGAAGGTCTGTCTCATGATTTCTATTCTGAACTAGTTTCTCGCATTTCTTCAAAGCAAGATTATTAGTCCCCCCCAAAATAAGAGCACTGGAGCTATAAACTTTATTTGCTGTAGCCCTGCAACTAAAAAGCCGAAGCATAAAGCAGAAGGTAACGAGGAATCTGATGGAATTCTCATTGTGTTGAATTCAGTGGCGAATGTTCACGACATCACCGACGTTTGAAAAATAGGCAAAGAACACGCAACAAAGATGTTCAGACGTTTTGATTGCCTCCACCCTCCTCTTCACCAACAGCGTCCGCTATTGACTTCTTTCATATTTTGCGCCTTTACCTTGAAGACTGTGAACGTTTTTTATATTTCAATGTTATGGAAGAGCGAACTCTGCTCAATCCAACGTTCTTTTTTTTTCTTTACTGCCGAAAAACTATAGTGCCGTCCTAGTCCGTTCATTGAGTTCTAAAGTGGCCTGAAATATCGCTTCGCAACTAGAGCTGTCAGTAGGGTGAATAACGAATAAAAGGCGAGTTAGAACTTTAAGGGCTATTTTTTTGATGGAGCACCCACTTGCCTCAGTTTATTTTCTAAATTCATGTAGGCTATATAAGTGAAATATATACCTTGCATTAGAGTTACATCAAGATAAAAAAAAACATTTGAATAGAAGCGGGTAAATGAAAACGTGGTGTGCTTTAATGCTTACTTTGCACGGTGTTCTTTAGGTTTCGCGCTCATATAGTTTTTGTTCTTGTTGCGTGAATACACCTTGATGCTTAACTTCTTAACGTTCTATGTGAAACTTTCGCACCCTTATCAGTCGAGGTTGATCCCCACGGAGCGATGGTGTTCGCTGTTTCGAGGGAAGTGGAGAGAGTGCGAAATGAGGAGAGGAGGTGCACACATAGAAAGAAAGAGAGACTAACAGAGAGCGACAGAAATAAATAAAGAAAGAAAATGAACGTTCTTGGCGAGGCGCGACTCCAAATAAGTAATATTGTTACGTGGGGAAAGACACACACGAATAAGGCTGTCCATATCGTCAACAGTAATCTGCCAGTAGCCAGAGCGAAGATCAATAGAAGAGAAATAGCTGGAACCATGAAGGCAGTCAAGGGCGTCGTCGATACTTGGGAGCGGGTAGACGTCCTTCTTAGTAATTTTGTTCAATTTTGTTCAACCCCGCATCTCCATCAGAATGTTACGTGTGGAAAGAAACACACGAAAGAGGCTATTTACAATATACTTACACTGGAACCAAACCGCCAGGCCGACACCTTGCTCGCGCCCAAAACCCCGACACACGTCATCGTCTTTCTCGCGGCGGCTCGTCTCTTGAGCATCTCTAGATGATATCGTAATACTACCCCCCCCCCTTCGGCGGCAAAAGCGCCGTCACGGTGCTGTTAAATGGCCAAGGGTTTGGAGAGGTGTAGGGTTTGAGTCGGGTGACGTGGACAATATGACTGGTTGTCACCGCGGAGAACGTAGTGGGCGTGGCTAGAACGATTTCATAGGTGACATCGGTCGCTTGGCGCAGCACACGATATGGGCCTGTGTAACAGGAGAGCAGTTTTTCACAAAGGCCAACTTTACGCGATGGTGACCAAAGCAACACGAGGGTGCCGGGCGCAAAATGCACATCACGGTGACGGAGGTCGTAGCGTTGCTTCTGTTTGTCTTTAGACACTTGCAGACGAGCGCACGCAAGTTGACGAGCATGGTCAGCACGGGCGATTGCATCACGGGCATAATCACTAGTTGAAGTTGTGGTGGGCGGAAGCACAGTGTCTAGTGGTAGCGTCGGTTCTCGGCCATACAAGAGGTAAAACGGGGAAAAGCCAACAGTTTCAAGACGGGAAGAGTTGTACGCAAAGGTAATGTAAGGTAGAGCCAGGTCCCAGTCATGGTTGTCGGCTGAAACGTATTTCGATAGCATGTCTGCAAGGGTACTATTCAAACGTTCAGTGACACCATTCGTTTGGGGGTGGTAGGAGGTGGTAATTTTGTGCTGTATTGAGCAGGCACGCATGATGACGTCAATGACTTTGGACAAAAGCGTACGGTCATGGTCGGTGAGCATTTGACGCGGAGCACCATGCATCAAAATGATATCGTATAGGAGGAAGTCTGCAATATCAGTAGTGCAACTGGTCGGAAGAGCGCGTGTTATGGCGTAGCGGGTCGCGTAGTCCGCAGCGACGGCAACCCACTTGTTTCCTGATGTAGATTCCGGAAATGTGCCAAGGAGGTCTAAGCCGACACGATGGAAAGGCTCGGCAGGGATATCGAGCGGCTGCAGGTAACCAGCGGGGAGCTGGGAAGGTTTCTTGCGTCGTTGGCAAAGCTCACAAGCGTCGACGTCACACCGTACGGAACGGGCGAGGCCCAGCCAGAAAAAACGGCGACGTACTCGGTCATAAGTTCGAGATACGCCAAGGTGTCCTGCCATTGGAGTGTCGTGAAGCTCTTATAGAACGGTTGAGCGGAGGTGTTAGGTACTACAAGTAGGAATTCAGAGCCGTCCGGATGAAGGCTACGAGGGTATAGAGTACCGTGGCGGAGGACGAAGAAGCGTAGAGTAGCATCGGCCGGAATGTGTTCAAAACGATCGATGAGTGTTCTGATGTTGGCACGACGACGTTGCTCGTCGGCGAAATTAAGGAGCTTGGACACTGAGAAAACGCAAGCAGCACTGTCAATATTGGAGGAGTCAGAGTCGTCAACAGGGTAACGCGACAAGCTGTCAGCGTCTTGGTGCAGGCGGCCAGATTTATAGACCACGAAATATGAAAAGTATTGTAGCCTCAAAGCCCATCGAGCAAGCCGGCCTGTAGGATCTTTTAGCGATGAGAGCCAGCAGAGGGCATGATGGTCAGTGACTACGGAGAAAGGACGACCGTAAAGGTAAGGCCGGAACTTCGCAACTGCCCAGACTACAGCGAGGTATTCCCTTTTCGTAATGGAATAGTTGCGCTCCGATGGTGATAGGAGGTGGCTTGCATAAGCAATAACGCAATCCTGGCCACGCTGATGCTGGGCTAAGACGACACCTACGCCATGACCGCTGCTATCTGTACGCAATTCTGTAGGGGCATCAGGGTCGAAGTGGGCGAGAATGGGTGGTGAGGCGAGAAGAGTGACGAGACGAGAGAGGCGGTGGCTTCTGAAGTACCCCACGAAAATTGTACGCCTTTTTTCAACAGATTAGTGAGGGGTCTAGCAATTGCCGCAAAATCTTGAACAAAACGACGAAACTACAAGCATAGGCCAACAAAACTGCGAACGTCTGCGGCTGTCTTCGGAACCGGAAAATCTCGGACGGCGCGAGTTTTGTCGGGATCAGGCTGTACTCCGGAAGCGTCGACGAGATGGCCCAGAACCGTAATTTGGCGGCGGCCAAAACGACATTTGGACGAGTTGAGTTGCAGCTTCGCCTTTCGAAATACATCAAGTATAGCTGTTAGACGCTCAAGCTGAGTGTCGAACGTTGGCGAGAAGACGATGACGTCGTCGAGGTAACAGAGGCACGTGGACCATTTAAAACCCTGGAGCAAGGAGTCCATCATACGCTCAAAGGTGGCAGGGGCGCTGCATAATGCAAACGGCATTACTTTAAATTGGTATAGGCCATGAGGTGTTATGAACGCGGTTTTTTCTCTGTCCATATCGTCAACAGTAATCTGCCAGTAGCCAGAGCGAAGATCAATAGAAGAGAAATAGCTGGAACCATGACGGCAGTCAAGGGCGTCGTCGATACGTGGGAGCGGGTAGACGTCCTTCTTAGTAATTTTGTTCAATTTTGTTCAACCCCGCATCTCCATCAGAATGTTACGTGTGGAAAGAAACACACGAAAGAGGCTATTTACAATATATTTACACTGGAACCAAACTGCCAGGCCGACACCTTGCTCGTGCCAAAAACCCCGACACACTTCATCGTCTTGCTCGCGGCGGCTCGTCTCTTGAGTATATCTAGATGATATCGTAATACTATTTAGGGTACCCACGGTCCGAAGTCAGGCGTCATATATATAACCATTAGGCTATGCAACCACGCTTGCAGAATTTTTGTACCTATCATTGGCGTTTGCCTTCATAGGTTTACGCAAGTGAGATATCACGGAATCATTGAGACTTTTGTCCATAAATAATACAGAACGAAACACCAAAAGCAATGACTACATAATTCATAATATATATCGGTCTGGTAAGAAAATATTCCAAGAACGACCAGTATCTTAATGCTGGTTATAAATTTATCAAACGTGGTGGATTGCACAGTTTTCTTCGCGTTTTCTTTCCCCCCGAAATTTCCCCGCTTCACCAGGCTGACAATATGCGTAGGAATATTTCGCGCTCATTCAGCAATGGTACCAAACTAATGCAGCATTTGGTTCGAAGGCTAAAGCGATTTTTTGTAAGCTAATCGATCCCAGCCTATATTTATATCTATTTGCATAGCGGTCAAAAATTCGCGAACTCAAAAGTTCTGATGTTTCATAGAAACGCATTCTGCGTGTAATATAAGATGCGCTGTCAAGGTCACCCTCCGCTGCCTTTAAAGTGAAGAACTTGTTAATTATCATATTTAAGAAAGTGGAAATAACTATATACAAGGAAATAAGATTACACTATGAAACGCGGTTCCTAAGTGTTTTCGAAGGATTCTGGATATTTCACGAGACACACATAAAAACATGCTATTGAATGCAAAATTAATCCTGCGTGACAGCATTTTGATTCCGTACTATGCTGTGATGACTATGCAACAAGAGTTGGTGTTTCAAAGGCTTAAGTAAAAGGACGAATACAATTTCGTTAGCAACTCAAAGATAATCATGTTTTCTCCGTTGCTTCTAAAGAACAAAAGAATTTATTTAAACATAGAAGCACGGTACACGTATATTTCTGGGGTGTGAGTTCAGTCCTAACCTCCGGCTAGTTATCTTGTTCGCCACTGTTATATTCGGTTACCAGATTATTTCTACATTTCGAATAAACATAACAATTACCTTCCCCTAATTTGTGTGGCTACTCATACTACTATGTGACTCGGTATGGTCATGACTAAATATATGTACAGGGTGCCCCAGCTATCCCGCAGCACGATTTAAAAAAATAGGAACGGCGTTACGCGAAGCAAGCCTAGTGCGTATTGTTTCCGGTGCAGTGGAGTAGCCACCAGTAATTTTTGTTGCTGAGATTTATTTAGCTAATTGTAATTAATTATCTAACTCGAGAAGTACTGCCCTAGTTATCAAACGTGTCAATGAGAAAATTGTAGAGCAACATGAAAAACTTCCGATACAGCTTTCTGTTGGTCAGTACGTGCCACATAAATGTGTTTTTCTGAGCGTGAAAGGAGCCCGCGAATACACACAGAATTGCCGCGCGAGTGGTCGCTCGAGGCACTTTGCGTGTATTCGAGGGCTTATTTCACACTCGGAAAAACACTTTTATGTAGCACGTACGGAGCAACAGAAAGCTGTATCTGTAGTGTTTCATGTTGCTCTACAATTTTCTCATTGACTCTTTGGTAATTAGAGCAGTACTTCCCGAGTTAGATTATTATTTGCAATTAGCTAATTAAATCTCAGCAACGAAAAAATTACTGGCGGCTACTCCACTGTACTGGAAACAATACGCACAAGGTTTGCTTCGCGTAACGCAGCTCCTCTTTTTTTTAAATCACGCTGCGCGATAGCTAGGGCACCCGGTATATATAATATATATATATATATAATATATATATATATATATATATATATATATGTGTGTGTTACACAACACACACACACATATATATAGATATATATATATATATATATATATATATATGTGTGTGTGTGTGTGTGTGTGTGTGTGTGTGTGTGTGTGTGTATAGCCTGAAGTCTGCTTTTTATATTATGGCTGTCTTTACATGTATGCAGCTGTGTGTGTTCTCTGTGTGACGTTCTATGAATGGAGATATGTAAGGTATCACACACGCCTAATACTCTCTCAGGCATTTGTAATTTTTATCAGCCTCTTCAAAGCGAGAATAGTCTTCGGTACTCTTTTATGAATTTAATATCTTTATATCGAACGTAAATAATGCATGGCGCGCCAGAAATAAATGGCAGGCGCTGTAATCCACTTTTCTTTGCAGTGGGCTTCGCTGAAAATACAGAGGGTTCTAAGTACAGTCCATTCAATTCAGAAGTTCCCTGAAAAAAAAAAAAAAGCAACCCAGGTGTCTCCAAGACGCCTCATTCTATGTCTGTGCTGTCCGGAAACCAGCAATCTTTTTTTTTCGTTCTTTTTTTTGCCACACAAGGGTACGTGGCCGTTCCGGACGGTGCTATTGCTGCAAACGCAGTGGTCGCATTGGTATATGTTGACATATTTCTATTGTAAAAGCTGTGTACAATCAACTTTGCTATATTAGTGCTAAAGACCCCGGAATCTGCTTATCTTTTGTGCCCACTCCAATTTCATGCCCCTGTTTGAACAATACATTTTCCTCGTAAACCGAAGTTCGTATTCGCGTAACTATGATGCACAGAGAGCCACAATTTTCGCTATATGTGTGATAAAAAGACAACAATTTCGCGAGGAAGGAAAATTATCCTATGTAAAGGCTTCTCCCACACTTGTTTCTTCCACTTGTTTTCATCTATGAAAATTGTGTTTGTTATGTGTTGTTTTTTAAGCACATACAAGAGTAATACCTACGGCTCATGCAAATTTTTCCGTTTATTTTTCTTTCGAAGTGCAGCATTTACTTAATCGCGGTTTATCTGTTTACGCGCTCTCGAAGGAAAAAGTTGGGTTCGCATTCTTCAGAACAACTTTCGGTGTTCTATTGCATGTCAAGATGAAGATACAAAAAATCAAATAAATAAAGCTTGGTCCTTTCTTGCTGATCTTTCGGCAAACCAACCGCTGTAGTAAAAGCTCGTAGCTGAAACACAAATAATTTTCGCTGTGATAACAAAGTTACAAGTGAAATCAAGCTATAAACAAGATAGAGGAAGTCTGAAAAACAGCACCAAGTCAGTCCATGCGCGCATCATCGATATAGCTTTGCAGTCTCCGACAATCTATAAAAAAAATATGATAGAGAAAGAAAGAAAGAAATGCCCTCCGCAATTTCTAATATAGAACACAACAGTCAACTTCGCAACATGTTGCGGACGCAGTATTTCTTACTACTTTCATTATTCAACATGGTATTTCGTTCGCAACGAGCGCCGCATTCACGCCATGCATAAACAGTTGCCGAGTCGTTTGCGATGACTCTCCCGGAAGAAAACGATTCTCAAAAGATGCGCGTCCTCTGTGGTGCGGAGTTCTCTATATTTTTCTCATTTACTGCCTGCTCTTTAATGGGACTGGACTGCATAATACAGACTTCTGAATTTCACTTGCTTCGTAAACAGTCACGAACGCTCGGTCGGTGCCAGAAACCGAATTATTCATGAAGGTTCGCCGCGGCCCGCAGCCATCATCCATTGGCGCGATTTACGCACATATGAAGCTGTGTCGCGCCGGCGCCAATATATGCGTGGCGTCGACTCGTCTGCGCCTCAAGATAGAGTTCTTCGCCACCGAGGTGGAAGACCAACGACGCAGGGGGTTATTCTTTCCTCACGTCTAGCCCCTAAGCATGGGTTAACCACCTACGGAGCTATATGCCCAATAGGCATTGCTGTACACTCGAATCTGCTTATGACGAATAAGTTAAGGTGCTAAATATAGTTCGAAATATCATGTAATTGGATATGCGCCAACTGCCTACAACAAACTAAAGTGTACTTTTGTGATGTTCTTTTTTATTACACATATTTTACCTTCAGTGGAACTAAGAAGCAAGGAAAAAGGAATTTAGTAAAACAAAACTATGGTAAATAGGTATTCATTTTAGCTTCTACATAAGCATGGCAATAAAATAACTTCCCTGTGCTCTACGTTCGAAGAATACAAGTCTGTGTTCGATATATCCAATGTTGAGTTTGTTATGTGTTAACTTACATGAGCGTCAGTTAAGTTTCGCGTGTTCGATACAAAGAGTGATTCACATACCAGCGTCCGTTATTATCGGGTTAGACTGCAGTAAATGATGATTGCAGTAATGTATACTACTTGATACTCGCTCCGGAACATTAGGAAAGAAAGGTTCCAGAATGCAGCAATGTCTCTATCTCTAAAGTCCATCACCGAGACAACAGAACACTGTCACAGCCGACACCGCCGTCGTCACAAGAATAAATTCTCAGCAGTGCACGCAGCGTCGTCAGCGGCCATTGCACTATTGACTGCTTCGGCCCCCGATACATACGCCTGCCATCACTCTCAGTCGGCGTAGAGCTCAATATTTCACCAAAAGTACAGAGGGCCTATCTCACACACTAGTGCAGTTTTTAAGGAGTCCTACTCCCAGTTCGCAAAGCAGGGATGTTGATTCGAATCTCTCTTGTGCTTGAAATATTTAGCTGTGCAAGCGTGTATTTGGCTACCCTCGATCGGCAGCTTCTGCGGACATTTGTATCTAACATCTAAGGAGTTGAAATCTGAAACCATTGAATTATTATCAAATTTCTATTTTCTATGAATTTCTATTGTCAAATTATCTAATATCAAATTTCTATTATCAAAAATAGAATTTGTATCATTAAACTGTGTACTTCGGAAATACCCGTGGGACAGCTTTATACATAGTGGCATTATGTCGTGATTAATTGCGTGATTACGCAGAATAGAAAAGCCAACAATAGCATAATTTGATGGCTCAAAAGGGCGCGCTAGATTAGCCTGTCTCCTGTCAAATAAATTATCTGCAGCGATAGCAATGCCATGACCATGTGAGACAACCTCATATCTTTATTCCCTGTATGTCGAGAGTGAAACATATGTTGAGAAGATAGCCTGACAGCGACGCGATATCAATGTCACGATGGTGACGACGATCGCTGTCATCGTCGGCTGAATGAAAGGGATGAACGAAGAAAGTTGAATTTTTACCGGATGCTGCAGTAAAATAACACCATGATAGGGTATGCTATGTAGCATGCCTTAGGAATGAAGCCTATCCCTACCCGACCATTACAAAATTGGAATAGTAACCTTATGCCATGACTTGACAAAAGAAGAAAAATCCAGTAAATGCAGTCGGCGAGAAACAGGAAGCCCTCCCAAATGGTGTACTCCATTGAGAGACCCGTGAAAACGAGAAACGTGGTGGGCTTCTCGTGCTTACATCGCTGTTGTTATCAATCTCCACTATGCAGTCGGCGTGGACAAAGAAAGCGCCAAGTTTTTTTTCTTGTTTCTTTTTTTTTGTTCATTTGTAAGTAGTAATTCTATCAGACCTCTTTTTTTCAGTCATTGCGATCTCTGCTTTTATTGGTGCTTAAATTTTTTTCTCTGTGTCTCTGGGTCCATCCGTTCCGCGTCTACGCCAACCTGAGCTACGCCCCACACTGAGCTCTATAGACTACGAACTGTCACTAGTCTGTCATAAGTCCCCTGAAGTTGGTGAGCATCGAATAAGTATAGCGCAAACTAGCACGAACGACGACAGAGGAGACGAAGACACAGTGTTACTATCAACTGATGGTTTATTGCACGCGACCACTACATATCAAGGGATCTATTTTGTTTGAAAACAGATTTTTTAACTGAGATTTAAGCAATGCAATGATGTTTTCTTCCCTGTTGGATCTTTCAGGTCGGCAGACACTAAATGGTCCAAAATACGTCGCAGGCCGTCTGCTAATTAACCAAGATTGACTAAATATATTTTTAACTTCAGGACTTACAAGTTACGATGGTAGTATTGGAGGAGGACGCCGCAGGAGGTAATATAGTTTTACGCGGTTTTAAAATCACCATATTTTTTAAATATTCATTGATAACAATATGCCTTTTTTGTTCTAATACTGAAACCGGTCCAACAGTGCCAAAAGCATTCTCGACGGTCTAATGACGTTCAGCAGCTCGTGGCGATGACCTACTTAGGCATCCATTCCATCGTCACACGTCTGTATCATGGTGACGGTAGGTAGCCGAAAAATAATCTTCGCGACATACAATAATAGCAGGTGGTCAACCTGTCCACTAAATAAACCAAACGAAGCGGGAAGTATTGTGGGGGCAGTTCTTTCTGCACTCTTTTTGGGTGAAGTTTTATTTGGTAGCGAGAACAGGCGAACTTTTATTGCCAAATAGCTCAGCGATGGGCACCATTTAATAAACCGCGTAAGTAGCCTCTGCCTCTTGCGGCATCCTCGTCTAATACTACCATTGCAACTTTGGCGTTCCGGTAGTTTTTTTCTTGATGATGAGATTCCGCGCCTGACCCCAACGAGTTGAGTTGCAGCATTCTACATCACTCACCATTTTATGGAACAGTACGACGGCCTTGCCCGGTATCGTAAGTGCCCCACTCCCAGAAGTTGCCAGTGATGTCCCAGGGCAACTCCTCGAGTGGAATGCCAAATCTAAAGATCACGAGTGTACAGAATCTAAAGATCACGAGTGTACAGAAGTTCCTCGCTAATTTGAAAGCTCATGAACATTACTGCGCATGCAACCGGCCGACGGGAACGTGATAAACGCAACAAGCGTAAAGACTAGATGGGCTGTTTCAGGTCGGCAAATCACTAAAATTCTAGACTTTTTCTCGCGATATTCTGCAACGTAGGAAGGCTGTGCAAATTAATTTTCTTCTGTTTTTCGTGAATTATTTCGAGTCCCGTTATTTCTGTATGGCTTATCGTCACGAGTCTTACGACGGAGTCCTTGCAACAACTCAATGTTTCTGTTTCTGAGTTATGCGTACAGCGTAAGGAAAACAGTGATGACCTGTACATGGTAGAAGCCGTTCATATTTAACTACGCGAAAACTCTTTATATGCTTTGTTTTTTTATTGAGGATACATACGACTATATTTTGCTGCTCCCTAACGCATCTTCGAACAAGTCTTATTTCTTACCGAGGTGTCAGTAGATTGAGCAGACATTGAACAATCTGCATCACCAATTAGACATCATGAAGCCTTGGACGTATAGGCTGAATTAAGCATAAATATTTTTGCCACCGATTCAATGTTACCATGTCGAACTAAAACTCGATTATTACTCACGCGTAAGAACTGTAAGATTACCAAACATCAATTTCAGAACATCTCCTATAAGGAACACTACTTCTTACATTTAAAAAATGGACAATTGCCAATATCAAAATGCAGGTCGACTTTGCAAAGCTTGTGTTCGTAAGGGCGGTCTAACTTTGACTGCCAGCCTTCGATCATGACATGTTCATTGTCACAATTGACAGCCATTTGCTATAAATAAAAATTCTATCGTAAGTGCGAATACCAGCCCTGCTTTGCCCGTAGACACAGTGTTCGTTCTGTGTTTTATTTTGCATGAGCAGTCACACTTTATCAGAGCTCTCATGCCAACGTTAAAAAGCGAATTCTTACATGACAAGAAAATAGAGCGTCTTCCATGCTACATCGACGATCAATGGCGTTTTCTGTGAGCTTGTCTAAGACCAATATCGGAGGAAACGACCTAGCGACATTGGTCTAGGCACTCTTACATGCACGAGGCCGCAAGGGCCCTATTTCGAACCTTGAAAACGACCAGACTGTACGAACGCTTGTCCCTATTAGGGATAACTTTTCTGCGAGTGTGTTCACATATAGCCTGGTTGCTATTTTTCTTATGTGCGATTTATTATTATTGTAATCATTTCTTCTTTCCCAGGTGAAGGGTAGCTAATCGACCACGACCTTGCTTAACCTCCCTGCTTTTCCATCTTCGACTCTTTCATATGTGTACGCATGGAAGAGCTTGAAGACCAACAATAAAATACCATAACTAGCGAGAAAAGCGTCACCTTGCATTTAAAAAACTTAAGAATCCAACGGAACATTCCTTGGAGCAGCTGGACCTGCCCCGAAAACAACGCGAGGGTCAGGCTGCAGCTAACCCCATACGCCAGATAAATTTAACCAAACAAACGCTACGGCACTACGCGCTGGAACTGCGATAGGAACAGTTCGCGTCGCGCCATTTTGTTTACTTCAGCGTCAGCGATTCTCTACATGTCACTTGCGTTCTTTGTGAAGGCAGTAGCAACCGTAGCAAACTGTCTTTTCACTTTGTTTCTTCTAAGTACGTGACGGACGAGTCCTGGCGCCGAGTCTACGATCGAAGTTGAGTGGGGCGCCGACGATCGATTCATCCTGGGAAAGGCAATCAGACGCAAACATTGCGCCGGCTGCTGGTTTTTACCGGTAACACAAACTTTGTTTCCACGCTGAGAGCCGGCGAAGATGCAAACAACGCTAAGTAAGCACAGAAATTGATTTGAAGCCTCTTCTCTGCCATCACTCGAGGGGCACTGACGAAATTCTAGGAAGCACTATTACGGGGCCGAGTGTTTACATCGGCGTATAAGAGAGGCCTTTCTACGTCCTTACATTAAAAAAGAAAAAAAGCAAGTTTACAGCAATGATAAATACATCGTGAGGGTTCTGGCGAGGGAACATGCACTGACGCGCACTGGGAAGTTTTGAAACAGAGGTCGAAAAATTTGCGCTTTGCTCTGTTAAAGAATACATCTATTTGTATTGTTCTTTAAGGTGCAGCGTCACTGCGTGTGTCCCTACCTTCAGCGGTTCTCGTTACAGCGAATCAACTGCCGAGAAACTCCCGGAAATAAGTAAACGTGCGTCTGAATCAGACGACGCACACAAATATAATTTTGCGACGATACAAAAAAATACCCTTTGAGCATGCGCTACCCCAGCCTACATTGATGTACACGAAGAAAGGGACAAACATATTTACATTTATTAGCAATGGTTGTACAGGGAATGTCTCTTAAGTCTGACCTGACGAATACTTCAAGCCTCGGTATTTCTGTAAACATCTGTCTGGTTTTAAATTATATGACATTACTGTGATAAACGTACTACGCGTTGCCCCAAATATTAAATTTATTGAAAAAAGAAACCTAAATGTCACAATTAAACACTATAACATCATAAAGGTCTCTGTGGTGACTTTTGCGCATTCTCTTACTATCTAAAGCAGGAGACAATGGGAGGTCTCCCGGAAAAAAAAAAAGATCAAGCAGGATGTATATATACTAAACAACCAAAGTCGTAAGTCCATTCATGCATAAAACATTCCTTGCGGTACGCATGAAAACGCAATCGAGGTCGCCGAGCGTCGGTGGGCGCTGTTGTCGGTAACACAGTGCTTCCCTATAAGCAAGATCGATGACACGGGGCCAACTGTCAGTGACATCGCTGTCTCGACCCCACCCCTGTTTTCTGCCTGATCTTTCTTACTGGCACTCGTTTACGCTCTTCTTACGTATTCTCGCTTCTGCAAGCTGCAGTCCTCGAAAACTCAAACGAATGAACGAGAAAATAATTTTAGGATCACGTAAAGAAAAATAAAACTAGAGGGTAACGACAAAAAAGTTCTTCGTAATGATCTCCACAGGGTCGGTATTTGCGCTGCTCTTTGAATCAGAAGCGCTTTCCTTCTTTTCTTTCTGAACGATTGGAATATTTGGATAGTTCTTTTTTTTTTGTTTCCACGCTCTTGCTCTCTTGTGGGAGCTGCCGTTCCCTGTTGACCAAACAAAAGAAGGAAGTCTCCATTGTGCTTCTGACCTCTGCTCCCTGTCGTCGGTGTGTGCACAACAGTTATCGTCTTCGAGCCGCCTGGTAGCTCGTATTGTTTGTGCCAATTTTATCGCGTACCCCGTCTGGATCGATAGCGCCATATTAATTTGCCGGCTCGCCTTCTGCTCCTTGTTGGCCACTCTTCCGCTTCTTTCGCCCTGCGTCCTCTCATCGACCACCCCAACGTCTGCCGACGCCTTCACCTTGGCCGTCGATGCCAGCGCTCGCGGCAGGGCAAAAGTGGCGTCCGCCGTAATTGCCTCTCTGTTCATCGATCCCCTGAAGGCCATTGATTATTCTGTCGCGAAAAAAAGACAAGAAAAGGTGTCGCTGCAGCATTCTGCCATGCCCACACGTTTTTGCGAAGTTTTGACGGGGAGAACTCCCGGGCCGGCCCGTGCCCACAAAATACGGAAATGCGTAAACTGAGTAAAATCTGCAGCAGTTATCACCGTCCCAATTTAGGTGAAACTGAAAAGAAAGCTTTAGCTGGTGGCCCCTCTCATTTGCTTATTCAAGTTAAATGTTTTTAAAACACAGAAATGCCCTTATGAGACAGGCGCCGGAAAGATTTCGAATAAAATTTGTTTCAGTTGTGATAGAAAATGAAACCTTAGAAACTCTAGGAAGCTATTTAAAATAGATTTAAAACCTCAAATTTTTTACAAACATGTCACAAAATTGGTAAGTTTAAGAAAAATAAAACGAAACTTACAATACCTTAAGCGGCACGAAAAACAAATATCGCAGTTATCTTAACTTTATGTATTGGAGAATCTTGAACGGAAAATTTGCGTACATGAATTTTCAACCCATGAGAAATTAGTAGTGTATTTTAGAATGGTGAACAATACATCAGTTCTGTCTGATCTCGATGTAATAATAGGTGCAGTGTGCATAATTTGATTTTGTTTTTTACTGCTGATTTAGATAGTTATAAACTTGAAGCTCAATTTTTCTTAATTTTGCAATAATGAAAGATTGTGTTTCATGTTTGATGGCATAATGTCTAATTAGCTTCCCTTACTGCAGTCATTAGATTCTGCCATTTACTTTTAACTGAACCTCACCAAACCGGTTCCGGTATTTGTCAGAAAATTATTTTTCTGTTCTCACATATTCAGATAGCAGTTCCTCAACTAAAGCTCTCTCTTAATGGATAAGCCTATGCGAAAGCAGCTGGTTGAATTTTTTATTGAAACCGCGCAGCATAAATACCGCTAAGAGCGAGTACCAAAAATATCCGTGCCATGTTTTTTGTTGTTTTGAAGACCCGTCCTGCTTTCTTCTTTCCGTGTATCCATGCGTTTATTACCGTGCACAGAGTTTCAAATATTAGGCTTCTCATATGAAGAATGCATGGGTACTTCGAGTAAAACTTAAACTCATCCACACCTTCTGGATTTTGAAAAATTATGTTGTCTGGTATATGTTGGAAAGAATGTTTTATTACATTATGGGGTTTTACGTGCCAAAACCACGATCTGATTATGAGGCACGCCGTAGTGGGGGACTCCGGAAATTTGGACCACCTGGGGTTCTTTAACGTGCACCTAAATCTAAGTACACGGGTGTTTTCGCATTTCGCTCCATCGAAATGCGGCCGCCGTGGCCGGGATTGGATCCCGCGACCTCGTGCTCAGCAGCCCAAGGCACCATATAGCCACTGAGCAACCATGGCGGCTAAGAACGTTTTATTACAGTAATAATTCAGTCGATAGTGAAATCATGCTATCGTCACTGCTGGTACTAGAATCGCAGAGCCTAAACAGGAGTTATGAAAGTTGTTTAACGCAACGTTCAAGAAAAGCTACGAGAATGTTTGCAGCAACGCCGAACAATATGTTGCAGTATAGGCGTTGGCAGAGCCGTAAATTCAATGAGGATGAGCCCTCGAGCCACGGTTTCTCGCAGCAGAACAACGTTTCAAACTAGATTATTCTGGAAACGTGCGTCTGGTATGACGCGAAAATTGCTTCGCCCGTCTATAAATAAGAGTTCCGTAGTTACGCATACACCTATGACCAATTTTATTATCTTGCAAATACGTCATATCGGTCGCGGTTTTATAGAATTAAAAGGGGGGGGGGGGAGCACATTAAAATACCATGGCTTATAAATGTGCCTTTTGAACAACTGCTGCCAAGGCAATCACAAAAAAAGGTAATTATTGAATTTTCATGACTGGGTCTTCTGAAGCTCACGTTATTGGCACCAAAGTATGTCTGCCTCGCCTATGAACTCCTCTACACAAAAGCCACTTTCGCTGCACTTATAGCGTTGTGTGAAAAATCGGTATGGTGTAAAATTCCATCTTGTCAATATATGTACACATAGTCATATCATGTGAAGACAACCAATAATGATACAAAGACAGCATCGGGGAAATTTTTGTAGTTTTTGATTGAATTAAAGACGTGATAAATAAATGAAATGAATGTGGATAAAAAGAGCAACTGGTTGCAGCTGGGTAGGATACGAACCCACATCTTCGCGCTTCTTCTTGTCATGATTGATTGGCTTCTTAGGGTATGACTAATAAATAGCGAGCCCCTCGGTTTCCTTTCTTCTCGTTCATATATGTATATATAGCCTTTCCATTTTAAATATATGGCCTTCCATTATATACACCTATATGACCTTCTCATTGTGTTACCTTATCAGGGTCTTGACCCGTGTTCTTTGACATAAGGGTTTCTCATGATCACAAAGGTCCCGTAGCATGCATTTCATTTAGGGAACCTGACAGTCGAGCATTATGTGGGATACATCGAATTGCATCCAAATTGTTCAAAAATTTTTGCGTCAAGAAACGTGACACATATCTCGGTAATTGGCGAATATCTAATTTGTTTACAATATCACTAAACACGAGCAAACGGAAAGCTTGTAAACACAGAGTAACAAGCTTAATTAGGCCACCAACTTTCTATTCTTCTATTAGGTTACACGTGAAGCGCAGAAATGATGCCATCAGTTAAGCGATGAATCGTTTTCAGGTACGATTGCACATTTAAGAGAACATTTAAGAGTGACTGAGCTTCTTTGCAGCAGCCACGATATTTCGGCATGGTCACCTGCATGCCACGATGCATTCGCCACAACTGCGCCACCCCCTTGCGTCCCCTTCGATCCTGCGACATATTCGCCGCTACTGAAATCTACAGAGGACGCTAGCGGGGCTGGCCTCGGCGCTGTGCTTGCCCAGCGTGAACCTGGATTTGACGAGTACGTCATTGCTTACGCCAGCCGTGCGCTCACTAAAGCCGAAGCCAACTATGCCGTTACGGAGAAAGAGTGTCATGCCATCATATGGGCCTTTACGGACGCCCTGTCGACGTGGTTACAGATCATCATGCGTTATGTTGGCTCTCTTCCTTGAAAGATCCATCTGGTCGACTTGCCCAGTTGGGCATTACGGCTCCAGGAGTGCGACATTCCCATTTACCGATCGGGACGCAAACATTCTGATACATACGCTCTGTCCCGCTCACCTCTCCCACCTGGCGTTGTGACCCTGTCTGTGTCTACCTACGAGGTGTCCTCCTTAGCCATCACCAACATGCTTCAGGAGCTAAGGAAGGACCCTTGGCTTGCTTCCCTTATCGACTTTTTGATTCACCGCACGTCGCATCCCGTCTCACGGGAAATACGCCGTCAAGCGCCCAACTTCATTCTTCGCGACGGTTTGCTATACCGTCGCAACTATCTTTCGGAAGGACGCAAGTGGCTCTTGGTTATTCCCCGCCATCTACGCTCTGACATATGCGCCGCCTTCCACGCTGACCCACAGCGCGCACATGCCGGAGTATTTAAAGCTTACACCCGCCTTCCCCTACGCTACTATTGGCGCGGCATTGTACCGCTTCGTTCGCCGCTACGTCCGTCCTTGTCTCGCTTGCCAGCGCCGAAAAAGCCTCCGTGCCGTTCATCCGCTCCACTACAGCAGTTGCCTTGTCCTGCGAGCTCTTTTGACCTAATCTGCATTGACTTGTATAGACCTTTTCCCATGACTCCTGCTCGCAACCGCTTGATAATCATTGCCATCGATCATCTCACGGGATACGCAGAGACTTCATGATTGCCATCTGCATCGGCAAGTGACGTTGCCTCCTTCATTTTAAAACATCACTCTACGGCATGGTGCACCACGTGAGCTGCTTGGCGACCGACGAAGTGGCTTTCTGTCGGACGTTGTCGAAGCGGTTCTAAAGCAATACCACGTTGTTCACCGAACTACCACGGGCTACCATCCTCAAACGAACGGTTCGACAGAAAGATTTAATCAAATATTGGGCGACATGCTGGCAATGTATGTCGCTTCCGACCACTCAAATTGGGACCGTGTTCTTTCCTTTGTGACGAACGCCCTTAATACCGCTACGCAAACCACCACTGGCTCCTTTCCGTGCTTCTTACTTTATGGGCATGAGCCCTCGTTCACGCTAAGCACAATCCTTCCGTACCACCCTGACGTGAGTGAGTCGACGACAGTTTCACAAGCCGCTAAATATGCTGAAAAGTGTAGCCAAATTGCTCGCTTCCTCACCACGCTGATCAAGTCTCCAATGTCTTATACCCCCGACTCGCTTGTATGACTCTGAATCCCGTCAACCAGGTCGGTCAGTCGACAAAACGTGTGTCGAAGTACCACGGCCATTTACCGCGTTGTCAAGCTAACTTCGCCGGTGAATTACGTCGTCGAGCCGCTTAAGCCGTCTTCAGATCAACGACGCCGAAGACGTGAGGTCGTGCATATAGACCAGCTAAAGCCATACTATGGTCCTGCTGTCGTATCCTGTCCCTAAGTCACCAGGATGGCGCTTTTGCTGAGGATAAGTGAAAGTAGTAAAGAATGTTATCGCTATTTGGAGAAGCAGAGTGCGCTGCTCATGCAAGAAGAGGACGATTGATGAAGCTCGATACTTCCGCTATTTCCTGCCATTGTCGGTTCGCTTACTACGACTGTGTCTGTTTTATAAAAAGAGTACTGGTTCCAGACGCCCTATTATACCTGAAACGTCGCTCCTTTTTTGTGCTGTTGACGTTTCTGTACACTGTACCTATTTCTTATGGTAAAATAAACTACTAAACTTCTACCGGCAGTAAGTGGCAAAATTTCGGTTTAGGACGTTGTTATCGTTACGAAAGTAATCTTAGTTGGGCTACTGAGAAACTAAAGAATGAATACTGCAAATTCCAAATCAGCCATAGATGGCAACAAAAGAAGCGTTTCTCAGCGCTTCATTTATTATTCCGTATAGCTGAGCATGCTCCACCAAAACGTATGCAGTAAACTAGCAACAAAAACTTTCGTCAGTGCACTTCTCTCTGCCGCAAGAACGCAAAATATTACCGCACGGGCCACTGGAACCTAAAATAATGCTTCTAATAAACCGCAAATGTTGTGAAAATCCGCATTGATGTAGCAATGAACTCCACTGTCGTTAACCGCTAACAGGTCAAAAGAGTAATTCTCATTTTTTTTCTTTCCGTGTTATTTACTAAAATGTTGTTTCATCAAGGTCAAGATACTCTTCCTTTCCTCGCCTTGTTCTTTTCAGTGTTATCATACTTTTGTCTTGGAGCTGTGTGACGTCTTAGTGTTTACTTAGAAGTAGATGATTCAGTTATATGAAGTTTCTACCAGCACGAGAACAAGAGAATGCGCAGGTGGTATCTTATCACAGTTACCGTACATTGCGTGCAGAACACTGCTTCTTGCAATTGAGGAAAGATCACGGTGCCATAGGCGGTTCGCTAAGCCCAAAAACGGGTGTTGAAAATCAAGAAGCTCAGCTGCGCCTGATAAGATACACATGCTCGTTTACTCACCCTGCGGGTTTTCAACCAAGTTAGCTTCTGTACACACTCAAGACGACACCTCTTTCACTGCTCTCCATCACGTGCGAAGCAATGACACTGCGGACCACACACACCAAAGCCACTGCTCAGATTTGTTCAGTCTATCAGTTACACGCAAAGGTGCGAAACAGTGCTTGCCTAAACAACTTGCACGGTTCGAAGTGTTCTTGTTAGCTCGTTACAGAACGTATAGCAAAAATAAAACAAATACAACGAAGGTCCCTCTTACAAAAACATCAAATAAACAAAGCACCATAAAACACACACGGGTTTTCAATCACGTTAGCTTCTGTACACACTCAAACGACACCTCTTTCACTGCTCTCCATCACGTGCGAAGCAATGACACTGCGGACCGCACACACCAAAGCCACTGCTCAGATTTGTTCAGTCTATCAGTTACACGCAAAGGTTCGAAACAGTGCTTGCCTAAACAACTTGCACGGTTCGAAGTGTTCTTGTTAGCTCGTTACAGAACCTATAGCAAAAATAAAAGAAATACAACGAAGGCCCCTCTTACAAAAACATCAAATAAACAAAGCACCATAAAACACACAAAAGTGAAACAAGAATTTAGGACAAATACGAAGTCATACAACTACAAATGCTGTAACAAAGTAAAAAAAGTTAGATAATTGAAACTATGTGACTGGTAACTAGTAATATTTTCATGATGTTCGTTGCTAGAAGATGCATCGCTACTTACCTTCGATGATTATCGGCTGGTTTGGTTAAAGTGCCTTCGGAAAAGTGGGTAAGGTTCCTTTCGCCTTTAGTCCCGTATTGCCTGGAACAGAGAAGTACCGCTGGTTATTAGGTGGAGAGAGTGCCGGATGGCCTCAAGCTGTCTCCGGGATGGTTTCCCTGGTCCAGCACAAGTATTTAGGCTCCGGCCACCGCATGACGGCTGTGTTTTTCTCCTACTCCGTCAGCGTCCGTCGTCTTCAACCTCGCTTCTCTCTCTCCCTTAAGAGTACCAAAACTGCTTTTTTCTCTCTCTGCTGGTGCCATAGGGTGACATCATCGGCGGACGGTGTCTTACAACTGACGCATCCTATAGTCTGCGCTTTACCGTCTATTATACAGGGTGTCCCAATTATCATGTCCCAAGATTTAAAAAATATGAAAATGTCCTGCAGCTGGACAGAACCGAGGTAATGTTATTTGCCGCAGCGTGGAGATACTCAGATTATTTTTGCATTTCGCTTAGTTAAATAATGTCTTAATTAATTAATACTCTTCTCAAATAGATGAAAAGTACCAACGAGAAAATTGTAGAGCAGCATGAAAAACATCCGATAAAGCTTTGCATTGCTCAATACGTGCAACGTAAAAGTGTTTTTCCGAGCGTGAAAGAAGCCCGCGAATACACGCAAAGTGCCTCGAGCGGCCAGTCGCGCGGAAATTTTGTATGTATTCGCGTGCTTCCTCATCCTCGTCGTCCACGTCGTGCATTCGCGGACTTCTTCAACCAACCTCGTTATCAGACGCTCGTCAGGCCATCGTCGTGTCACAGCCGTCGTCATAGCATTACTGTTACGCGTTCGTTATCGTGCTGTCGTTTTACCATCCTCATCCCCTCACTAACATCCACGCATTGTCGTCATGCATCGGCTGTGATGCCGTCGCTGTCGTGCCACCGTGAAGATGCTTTCGTCGTCATTCCAGCTTAGTCATCGGGTTGTCGTCTCATCATCGTCGTCACACACTGGTCGTCCTCACATTGTCCTCGTGTCGCTGTCGTCGTCTCGTTATCGTCGTTATACTATCTCCGTCATTTAATAATCGTCTTCCCATCGTCGTCATGCTGCCTATGCCATTCCATCGGCATCATTTCATCTTCGTCATTCCATCGTCGGCACTGCATCGGCTTCTTACAGTCGTCGTTTTGCCACCATTCTCGAGGGCGACTTTGGCCATCGAGTGCCGTAGAAGGTTTAACGATACCGGAGTTTGTCACATATACGCGAAGGCAACGGAAGACTCAGAATTACCACTACAGGTGTTAAGTATACCTGACTTCAAAAATACACTGTGTCGTTACATTGCTCCAGATGGGTTCCGCCGTATTTTTTTTCAGTATACATCACATGCGTACTTGAAAAACGTATGCAGAATGACAATTTAAATACAAGTGGAGAGAACCACGCAGCAAATGGATCCCAGATGTAGATTTAAAAAAAAGTTTGTGTTAACCTGCGGTTCGTTGTGCGACATACGTACTTCCCTACCATACTTCATTTTCTTAGACCGCGAACAGACTAGCTGAACAAGCAACCTTAAGCACAAGCACGTTTTCTTTTTAAGCTTAACAAGTTGGAGATTGAGTTTAATGCCACAGCTCTGGTATGATGGATTGCCGTGGGATGGTGGATATATTGAAATATAGATCGATAATTTCGCTGGCATAAATTTGTCAAACAGGAGGAATACGCCATCGTTCGCGAGTGCGAGTTGAATTGTATTACGTAGGAAGATTACCTAAAAAATAAACTGAGCTGCAGTTGCTATCTGTTTTGAGTTTTGTGTTAGGGATTATCTTGCAATACATGGTTCTGCTTTGCTGTTCAAACAGAATCGAAGCTTCTCGCGCTTAGAAATTATCTCGGTTTTCAGTCGCCTCTGCACATGTGCTAACTTTAGGCACACGGTTTATGATTTCCGGGCAGCTAGGTGCTATTAAACACCACTCATCTAACTTGGGCGGCGACGTGTTACCTTGGTTATTCGCAGGTGTGATGAAGGAACCATGGAATTAATATTGCCGCGAATAAGTTAGGTTAGTAGAAAGCGGACACGAGGGCAAAAAAAAACGCTTCTGTTGGGCAGACCCGGCTGGTTATAGCCCCGAGACGAGTAGCTGTGCTAGTATAGCGCTGGACTGTAAAAAATAAAAGCACTAAAGTTCGAGCGATAAAAAGGGTAAACCACAACTATGCACAACTGTCGACTAGGAACGTGCTACAGTATAGCATATCGATCGCATGAAGGCCTCGGCGTGGAGAATCTAATGAAAGGTGGCGGTGCTTGCAGAACCCCGGGAACAAAAATGTGAAGTGAAGCGTAAATTTGTTATTATATCGATGTGTCAGATGAAGGAGCACTTTTGCCGTTGTAAAGTGAAATGAGTAGTATATATATCGCCTTCGACCATGCGCTTACATACATTTGCCGTAAGACGTCGGAAGGCAAGAAGGCTGTTGTTCCTCGGACCTCCTTTTTCTTCTCTTACAAGTACCCTGTTTCTCTAAGCCCTGCTTTCGAACACAAAGCGTTGATTTTGAGAAACGATAGGTAGGGGCATAACATATCAATAAAAAAACCGTGAGAGTGAAAGGGAAACCCTTAGGAAAAGTCTGCCATATGGAGCCATTAGTTTGTCGTTTATTGATGCACGCCTGAAGAGAACGAAAATGTCAGTGCTTGTGGCTAAATAAGACACTTTGTTGCAACTTTCAAAACTTTTTTTTCAAATAAATAACCCCTTCAGCTGCTTAAAGTTAGGTGCACTAGAAAGATAATATAATGGAGCTCTACACATAAATTTCATAAGGTAACATATTCAGTGAAGTTCTGCAAAAGAAAAAAAAATGGCATCAAGCAAATAATTGTGTCTTTTGCAATATGCACCGGTAGAAGAAACTGATTGCTGGATGTGGTAATCAACTAAAAGAACTCTCTTGCCTGGAAATATATCAACGGTAAGTTGGAGTGTTCCGCTTTCGTTCTGTTTGGCAACCTCCGCTCCTTAGAAGCGTCTTGAAAATAACGACTGATTTGTCTGGCACTGCATGAATTTTGATTGATTCAAATTTTGGAGATGTAAACGTGTATGCATCACCACATACTGTATCTGTCACTGCGTCTTTTTTGTGTATACCCGGACGACTGCCTGTAGGTCTCGCACAAAAGCCAGAACAAGGACGGAACACTAAGATCAAGACGATTGCTCCTAAACATTAGTATAATCTCACTAGCAAAGTTATACAATTGTCACGCGAGGACTTCACTTATTACAGCAAAGTCATTTATATCTAGGCTTTCCAGCATTTTTTGTGTGCCTGTGTGGAAAAATGTGGGCCGGTCCTGGTGATCGTGCGGAATGGGTCCAAGTACAAGGGCACATACCCTTATGGACTCCGGGTGGCGGGCTCCGGGACATGTAACGCGCCCTTGAAGAACCCTTGTCACACCTGGAACCCAAAGAGGTCCCAGGAACAAGGATAACAACAGATCTACGATCCGATCTTAGCCCAAAAGGCCGACCCGCGTCGGCCATGTCTACGTTCGCACCGCCCTCTCTTTGTTGGCGCTTCAAACACCTGTGTGCCTAGTTTCCTGCCGCACTCCCAGGGCGGCGGCATAGTCGCGCGTGTATATAAGACAAGGTGCCGTACTTCATTTTGACTTTCGCTTCTCTCATCGTAAAGGGTAAGCCGCGTGTAGTACGCACTCCCTGCGACAATTGTATTCTCGTGCAATTACTACTAAGCGCAGCCTCCCCATTCTCTGTAACCTCTGCATCGTGTGCTAAACAGATTCGCTGGTCATCCACCTTCACAAAGTGCAATGGCTCATGATTTTTAATTTAAACTTCTTTCACGCAATTTTGCTATACTACATAATCGAGTCAAATATGCAGCAGAGGAAAAATTTAACCCAAATTCCTAATTTACGTATGCAATATAATATCCTAAAGTTGCCAAGGCAGGGAACGACATGCCTTCGACCATTACTCAGTCAAAGGAGCATTCTGCGAATATGCAGCGTACTAAAGCGAGGTCTGCGTAATATTCAATTATTTTCGCAGATATATGAATGACTTCGAACTCTTTAAGCGTTGCCTAAGACTAGGAGAGTACACGACAAAAAAAAAAACATGTTCACGGTTACTGTATTCTTTTGTTTTATTTTTGCAGTTATTTGTGTAGAGAACGTTTTTAAGTCCTATCTTCAATCAATACCTCTGCATACTAGTTCCTTTAGGGCCATTATCAGCCTTCGGCTGCATGCACCTTTGCTATTTATGCTGGAAATATCAAATGCAACGCAACGTAATAAATACTGAAACATTTAAACAAGGAACCCGCTCCATGTGCATAAACGAGTTATCAGAAAACGTGGCCCGGAAAGTCACCCCTTGGGCTCCTAATCAGTAAGCAACCAAGTAGCGGCGTCTCAAGTGCTGCTCGAGATCGTGAGAAGATTAATCTTTAATGAGGGAGCTCTAATCTTGATGGATATTCAGCGACGATGGGCGTAAATGCAAGTGTTATTTTTGAAAATACAGCGTAAAATAACCAAAGGCATATCGGAACACAAGCAACGTGATAGAAAGCCATGACATTCGAGACTTTCAACGCGAATCTTTCGCACTGATTTGCATCTTGTGGAGAGAAGTTTTCGAAGCCGCCCTTTGTGGGTAATCATTTCAAAGCAATAAAGCAAAAATATTCATACTGTGGTTATGATCACTGATGAAATGTGGTCCCGAAGGTATTCTTAAACATCAACATGAAGCACGTCAAAATTAATACAAGAAAATGACCAGATTCCGTCGATTTTATAGCCCCGAATTAATCACTGGGCTAAGCTGCTCAGAAACCGTGTGTCAGTCACATGACCTACCAATAATTATAAGAGAAATCAAGTATTTACCGAAGCAATGCTCGAGGTTACTCTTCCTTTCAATTCCATTTCGCGCTGCTCATAAATCCAAGATTTCGCCACGATTACGCCCCAATATATAATAGAGAAAGCTTGAGACTAGTGAAATATTTCACTCATGGACTTATTACTGATCGGACCAGATAATTTTGGCGGAATAAATCGGGATTGTGACAATATATAGTTGACATATTTAAATAATTGGTGAGCGAGTATATTTCATTCGAGCGTAAACCAACTGAGGTCCACAAAATAGATTATATGGGTCTAATGTTAATAATATTCACTGCCACACCTCAAACTTCGAGCTTGTTTCAGCAAGGAGGCAGGTGAGAATTGAACTTGTGTCATATTTTATATTAATGTGACTGCGTGGAGGGATAAGTCATTCAATGTATCTTCCTTATTCGTAAAGACACAGACGTGCGGTTAAGTTGAGATGAGTAATACTATAGTAACATAACCCTTTTATTGTAAACCTTTTTATGCCTCAATATATACCATTGCAGTAGTAATAGGCCAAACGACCTTCATCATCATCATCATCAGCAGCAGCAGCAGCAGCAGCAGCAGCAGCCTATATTTATGTCCACTGCAGGAGGAAGGTCCCTCCCTGCCATCTCCAATTAGCTCTGTCTTGCACTAGCTGATTCCATCTTGCGCCTGCTAATTTCTTAACTTCATCATCCCACTAAAAAAGATTTCTGCCATCCTCGACTGCGCTTCCCTTCTCTTGGTATCCATTCTGTAACTCTAATGGTCCAGCGGTTATCCATCCTACGCCTTACATGGCCGGCCTAGCTCCACTTTTCCGCTTAACGTCAACTAGGAATATCGGCTATCCCCGTTTGTTCTCTGGATCCACACCGCTCTCTTCCTGTCTCTTAACGTTAGTCCTAAGATTTTTCGTTCCATCGCTCTTTGTGCGGTCCTTAACTTGTTCTCGAGATTCTTTGTTAACCTCCAAGTTTCTGCCCCATATGTTAGCACCGGTAGAATGCAATGATTGTACATTTTTCTTTTCAACGACAGTGGTAATCTCCCAGTCAGGATTTGGTAATGCCTGCCGTATGCACTCTAGCCCAATTTTATTCTTCTGTAAATTTCTTTCTCATGATGAGGGTCCCCTGTGAGTAACTAACCTAGATAAACGTACTCCTTCACAGACTCTAAAGGCTGACTGGCGAATCTCAATTCTTGTCCCATTGCCAGGCAATTGAACATTATCGTTGGCTTCTGAGAATGACCTTGAGCGACTTGAAGGTATTGTACATGGCTTGCGTGCTATAAAGAACTTAATTTGAACTGATTCCTTACTGATCCCTTTGAATTGATTTCTTAATTTTATCGATTTATGTAGGAGCAAGGAGTGTAGAAATATGGCACCAAAAATATGATGGATTGTGCAGGACAGAAAGTCAGTGCCAGAAATCAGAATACAGGTATGCATCCTAAGGAATCCAATGTGGATGAGGGGATATTCGATGGTTATCGAGACAGTGACGACTGATGGATGAATAATTCAGCGCAAAGATGAATTACCTCAGGTCCATATAAATACGTTTACGTTTATAACGCACTGATTACAAATATATTTCGCACTAATCTTCATTTGGACAAATGATTTCAGCCAATGGAAGTAACTCTTTTTAACGTTGCGCATGCAAGGGTTGCGTTTAAGTGCCCAGCTAGCGAGATTTAATTGCCATGGTGCTTTCGGTCCACAAGCTCAGTCTCCCTAATAAGCAGGTTTGCTTGCGCCTGCCTATTTTTGCTGTGTACTTTTTGCCTAACAGAGAAGGAGTAGCAGGAGTAGTACTTGCGTCAGTAGCCAGACCCCTAATTATCTCTCCTGGCACGACATCCTCAAGAGAGCCATACTATAAGCTCTGAATCAGGAAAAAAAAATGAATTAAGAAACGCTCCACGTTCTCTGGCCTTCAAGAAGATATTTTACTGCATTAGGGAAAGTTATGAGGCAAAAGTTTGGGGAATCAACGAGTGGCCATAAACCGCTCATCATTGAGAACGGTCGCTGCTCGACAGATACCAGAAAGAACAATTTCTTTCTATGTGTAAGCTAGTGCTTACTAGCGGCATACCTAAAGATGCCGCACGTTATATTCATTACCAGGGAAAATCGAGAGTTAGCGCAAGTGTTGTATACGATGTACTTCTCTCCTGTGTGTCTTTATTACGCTTGCTTTACGAATATATACCTAGATAAGCGGCTATAATTTTCTGTTTTCTTTTATTAATTTCAGCAAAAGCGGCTCTACTTGCTGCTGATGAACAGTATCACTTGCGAAGTTAAGCAGCTAGGTGCAATATCACGAGTCTTCCCTGTTACTACCAAAATATTGCAGTTTTAGTGAATTCATTACCAAGTGAGGCATGAATTTATCTAAAATATGTGCTGAACATCCATTTAGTTGATAATGCGTGTGTAATGGAGACATTGGTTCGGCGGTTCCTGACGTGGAATCAGGCGAAGCTTGCGAGGTAAGCAATAAATACATAATAATCTTCATTGAATAAATACCCCTAGAAGTGGGAGCTATTGTAGGCTTCAAGACGCTTCATTTAAATCAAAATGTTGTCACACGCTGGTTACAGTGCAGACGCAGAAAAAACTTGAAAAGAGAGTGAATCAAAGATCAAATCGCATTTGGTAAATCTGCTCACACAAAGCAAAGCAATGCTGAATGATGACAACAAACATGACAAGCTGGGATCAAACGATATCGTACTGCTCAAGCCTGTGCGCCTACTTTTTAATCAGGAAGCCTCATCGCAGTGCATTCAAAAGGTCTTGGTGGTGAGTGGTGCTCATGTTGGTTCGAAATGTGTAACGAAGTGACTACAACGTTCAGGAGTGCTTCCTTACCGTCAGCGTACCTTGCTGGTCCGCAAGAACATTACCTATAACATGTCGGTAGGAGTGATCATTGGCTGAAAGTACTAGAATGTACCGTGAAAATATAATGACGCGCTTGCAAAGTGATATACATAAAGCGTCCTTCAGCTTCTTGCCTTCCCTATTCCATACCTTTCTGCGCACTTTGCCTGATGCGTTCTTATGAGCGATATGATATGTATAAGAATTTCTCGCATCTATATTTTGACCTCGCTGTGCCCTGAAAATGAACACAGCTTTAATGCGATTATCATTAAGTATCTTTGTCCATTTCTCCATTTCTAGCCCCTTGCACTGCAACTTGAGTCATTGGACAGCCCATCACTTAAGGGGTAGAGCATATAGGGCTGCTGTGTTGAGTACATCTGTTTCGGAAAAAAACCCCGTCTGACCAACATGGGACACTGGATTTGTGCCACTGGGTATGCAGCGCTCTTCAATGACAAAATCAATCCTTCAAGATTTCTCAATTGCGGGAAGGGATCGAACTCCGGTCATGTAACGTTAAAGAATAAAGCTGAGTTGGACACCTTAGCACTTCGCCGTAAAATTTCTCACCTGTCACTTTTCCATAAGCTTTATCACCATCCATCACCTAATGATGATTTCTTTCAGTCACCACAAGTTACCTTTCCACGTCGTGACCATCCATACAAAGTCAAACGCATTAACTGCCAGTCATCCCATTATGCATATTCATTCTGACCGCGCACAATAACTGAGTGGAACGCCTCACCATCAGACATTGCCACGGAACCTGACTTGACTAAGTTTCAAGATTTAATTCGCTCCCGACTTGTCAACTAATCTTTATTATCTTGGGACTTTTACAGTGTTTTCAATGTTTGTTGCTGTTTTGCTTTTCAATGCAGTTGCCTTATGTTCTCCTAATATGTACTAATGTGTTCTCTGAAATAATTGTGACTCATTTTCTATATTACCTATGTATCACTCTATTATTATTTTGTTATATAGTCTTGTTCTTTAATATGGTGTATAATCTATGACCAGTGCCTGTGACCCCCCCCCCCCATGTAATACCCTCATAATGAGGGCCTTTAGGGGTATTGTGAATAAATAAATGAATAAATAGTTTGACTACGCAGATTTCTTTAAGTCTACAAAAGTTTCTCGCATCACGCCACTAACGACCAATTCTATGCCTAGGCGGACATTATTTGCGAGAGAAACCAAAGGAATCCATTCACTTATTACACTAGTTACATTATTTTAACTTGTCACCTACAAACCGTACGGGCACATGGAAAGTTGCATAGAATCGTCATAGAATCTCCGCAACCGTCCCTTTACCCAGTACTTTCCTCGCACCAGCTTACGCTCTATAGAAGCTGTGCAACGTTGTGCAGACTTCATGATCGCCAAAGTTGATCAAGCTTTAACATTTCTATCGCCGAAAAACAAACGCCATCGAAATTTTAACATACACCACATGAAATGGCAACATGTACGCACGCTTGTTTAACATGTGCCTGATGACGTCACAATCTGTGTTTATCTGGTTTATGTGTTTTTCTCACTCATGCTTGTCCACTGAATATGTAGAATCCAACAATAACCTTGTCATAAGCTCGAGTTGAACCGCCGGCATAGAAATCATGCCACTGCCATCACCCGATCACCGACAGCGTGGTTGTCGTCTTGCTGCCATCGTCACAAACACGTACGATCGCTACACACATCCACAAGTAATCAATTTACGGGAACACGTTGCTCCACCTGGTATTGTTTTGTAGAACCCCAAACACTCGATTGCCAGGTACCTGCTAAATGCTTCGCATAACATACATTCCGGCAGTAAGTAGAATTTGCCCAATTGTTTTTTAGCTAGTCACCCTCTTATATCAAAATTATACTGCAGAGACCATGTTCTCTGCAATTTATTCCTCAAAGATGAAGCGCTGAGGGCAAGAAGGAAGTAGGCATAACATGAAAGTGACTGACAAAAGGTCAGGCAACCATAACATCGCTGGGAAAGCCATTTGTACTATTGTGGACTGAAACAAGCCTATGGTGATGAACAGGAGCGCCAAAATACGGATAGCAATCAACAACATATGCAGAGTTATTTCGGTTGTCAAAATAAACCCTTTAGACTCTCCTCCGTCTCGAGCCATTGTTTTCAACCTGACATCTTCCGCGGTTCTTATGAAGTAATTGTGAAGCTCGCTTGCTGAACATAGCTTAAAGCTCCTTACGTACCAAAACTATGGAATAGTAAGAGTGTTTTCGTTTTCTTACGTACATTTTTCCGTGTTACGAGGCCAAATTTCCTGTTTCTTCCATTTGCTCTGTGGTAAACTTCACCTTTCTCTCGCCCATCGGCAAAATATTGTTTTAATAGCACCGAAAAAAGTTGTTTGTTTGATTGTGCGCTTGATTAGAAATTCAAAAGTTCTATAGTAATACAGGTGAGTGAATCGTTGAAATCTGCTGTATCTTTTTCTCTCTTCGATATTACAATCACCAGGACGCTCACTGTAAAATCACTTATACGTCAGTTAGAGGGAACGTTCAGCTTTGCAACAGTTCTCGGGGTCAGCTGCCACAAACGCGAACAAAGCTGGAAACGCACCAGATGCTACAAATCTCAAAACTGTACGAAACAGCGGCTGTGTGAATGCAGGAAGGGAAAACGAAGAGGAAGAAAAGGAAGTTGCCGTCCTTCCTCATGCTCTTTTGAAAATCCCGACATGTAGAAGTGGCTTGCATTCGATTTTCGATTCAATAAATCGATGATTATCACCACTGTTCGGTACAAAAATAGAACAAAAAACACAAACCAAGGTTTTCTACCCCACAAAATTTTCCGTGCTTTATATTGGCACAACACACATACACACAATTGTATATATATATATATATATATATATATATATATATATATATATATATACATGGGAAGGTCCCGACGATTTTCTATCACTGCGGAATGCCATCTTCGACGACGAAGGCGCTTTTATTTTTTCTCTCGGTCTCTACCACACCACAAACATCGCACTAACCTTCGCTTGTGTATGTCTTTAAATTCCTAATTTCTGGGTTTGTAAGTCAGGCTACACGTTATCCCAGTTTGCTGTGGTAACAGGTGCGTCGTATTGACTACCGAAGCTATAAAGCATCAGACAGAAAACTTTTGCCCGCAACAATTTTTAAACTTTTGTGTGACTGATTTTAACATATCCAGTGTTGCCTTTCAGAAAACACCTGCTATTCGTCTTATGGCTTTCTTGTCATTGTGTCATAGGAATTTCCATATAAGAATTGTCCCTTTTCATGCGGCCCACTCTTTTAAGAAGCACCGCTGAATCGCGACTAGGAAACACCGCTTAACCGAGAAGGTATAAAATTCATGTGATGCGATGCTATTCCGTACCCTATAATTGTAAGATTATTTATATTTGCTGGAATACTGTACTTATATGTATGTATATGGCACAAGGCTCCGACAACCCAAAATGAACAACTAATATTGTTGAGTACAGCTTTCGTTCTAGCACGGTGACGAAACAAATTTGTGGGACTGCAATTTGTGTTGGGAAGCAATAATTCTATTGCGCGTGCCTGGTAAAATTACTCGATGGGTAAGCTGCATCCACTGTACTCGTAGTGGCTGTATATTGCGTAACGCTTACCAAATGCCGTAATTTCACCCATGAAATTGTAAGATGGCGTTTGTTTTTCGGCGATAGAAATGTTAAAACGTACGAATACGGACGCTACATTCAACGGCACCCTGGCGGGAAAGTGGTCATCGTGGGACATAAAAGTCGCATTCAGGCTTCGCGCGTGTCAAGGGCACGGCGGCACCATCGGAATGCACCCTGCTAATCCATTCGCCTTCTTTATGCAGGTGAGCAAACGTTACGGCAAATGTTGTCGATCAAATAATGTATTTTTGGTTGTGCTGCCGTGCCCGAGGCTGCTTATAGAGTTGCTGTGTGACTGTGTTAACGTTACGCTTGCCGATACACTTCTATTATTATGTGGTGCTGTTGAGACTAACCCCGGGCCTGAGGCTGCTGCTCTCTCGAAGCAGCTTCAGCAGATTGCTGAGGATTTGAGGGAAATCAAATTGGAACGATTAACCGCTATTGAGTCTAAGTTGGAATTGCTGACGGCTCTAGACGATAAAATAACAGGCTGTATGAAGCAGGTGACTAATTTGCAAAATGTTGTACAAGCTCTGGAGCTTAAAGTAGACGATCTGGAAAACCGTTCCAGAAGGTCTAACTTGATAATTTATGGAATACCGGAGAATGAAAAGGAAAACAGTGACAGTCTGGAACTACTAATTAACGAAAAAGTTGTTAAGAGCGTCCTGAAAACGGAGCCTCTAGCTATAGAAAGAATTCATAGGCTTGGAAGACCAGAAAAAAAGAAATCTAGGCCAGTAATTATGAAGCTCGTTGACGCTCGAGAAAAAACTAGAGTACTGAAAAATTGTCACAGGTTGAAGGGGACCAACTACTCTATTAGTGAAGACTATTCAACTAGAATACGAGACATAAGGAAAAAGCTCTGGAACTACGCCAAAACAAAAAAGGAAGCTGGCGATAAGGTGTCCTTATCGTACGACAAGTTGAAAGTTAACAGTGAACTGTTCTGTTGGGATGACCAAAAGGATGGTGTAGTTCCATTGAAGACCAACCGCTCCCCCCAAAAAAAACCAGAGAAGCGAGCCAATGTCGCTGCGTCCGCGCCGAACATAGGAGCATCCGGAATAAGTTTCATAAATGTAAATTCACGTAGTGTCATGAATAAACTAGATGCTATCGAATCCGTACTGATTAGTCTAGAACCTGATTTTGTTGCAGTTACGGAAACATGGCTAACGGCAGATATTCTAGACGGTGAACTAGCCCCGCCAAATTATTCAATAATACGGAAAGATAGACCGACACGTGGTGGAGGCGTTGCCTTACTAACAAAAAAGAACATCCCTTTCGTGGCACTACCTGATGTCGAGAACGTGGAAGCAATCTTTCGCAAGATAAATATAGGCCAGCACACTATCACCGTGGGTTGTGTTTACCGCAGTCCCACCGCTGATAATGACGTGATTCAATCATTATGCGACTACTTGGAACGTCATGCATCATCTGGTCGACTAATCTTACTTGGAGATTTCAACTTGCCAGATATTGATTGGCAAGCCATGCAGTTCCCATCTGCTTCATCTGAACTTATTTGTGATATGATGCTCCATTTTAACTTATGCCAAGTTGTCACAGAGCCCACGCGCATTAAGGGTACCGCATCAAACATTCTTGACCTGGTATTCTTGAGCAATCACTTTTCGCACGAACGTATAGATACTCAAATAATGGAAGGAATATCAGACCACAAGCTCACATATTGCACTATACACATAAAAGGTTCTACGCATACTCCAAAAACGTGCACGACTTTTCTTGACTTTTCAAATGCTGATGATGCCAGTATAATCGACCACCTTAGTTTTGAATATGCTAAGTTTGAGGAATTTTCTAAGCTTGCCTCTACAGACATTAATGTCCTGTGGAGTAAGTTCAAAGACATCTTATTTTTTTGCACTCGTACGTACGTGCAAAGTAAGACAAAAAAATCAAACACGGCTAATCCATGGATTACACGTGAAATTATACAGGCGAAACGAAAAGTAAATAGGCTACGAAAAAGGCTAAAAGTAAACACTGTGCACACAACTAGGCAGAGGCTGAGTGAAGCCATTTTCAATATGAAATCTAAAATTAAGGACGCTAAAGCTAACTACTTCGCCAATACTCTTCCTAATTTCTTGAAGGCCACACCTCAGAAATTTTGGAATTATCTTAACCCTAAGAAGCATGACAGCCCTACAACTTCTAGTGCCGACAACCGAAACATCGCGACTTCTTTTAACACTTATTTCCAATCAGTATTTAATATCGATGACGGTAGGCTTCCGAACGTAGAGCCGTGCGCCCGCACACGTATTGGCCCACTTCGTATAACTGAAGCAGGGGTACTAAACCTTCTTCTGAAAATTGACACTAAAAAATCTGTTGGGCCAGACAATATACCCAACGTATTTCTTGTGAGATATGCTGAATGGAGCGCTAAATATCTGTGCCTAATTTTTAAAAAATCTTTAACGACCAGTACTCTTCCTGCAGATTGGAAAATTGCCAAGGTTGTCCCAGTTCATAAATCTGGAAGCGCTTCTCAGGAATCAAATTTCAGACCTATTTCACTAACTTCGACTGTATGCAAACTTCTTGAACACATAGTCCTAAAACACATAACCACATACCTTGACGAAGAATCCATACTATCACCGTGTCAGCATGGTTTCCGGAGAGGACTTTCGACAGTCACGCAACTTATGGAACTAACGCACGACATATCTCAATGTATAGACAATGGACAACAGATAGACCTAATTTTACTAGACTTTGCAAAGGCCTTCGACCGCGTACCCCACAAAAAACTAGTTAAAAAATTCGTTCAACAATAGGTGACGGTCCTGTTGTTGATTGGATTGAAAACTACCTCGCTAACCGATCACAGTTCGTTCAAATAAATAATGAAGCTTCTAGCTTAGCCCCTGTAACTTCCGGTGTACCCCAGGGTAGCGTCCTGGGACCTGTTTTATTTCTTATTTACATAAATGACTTGCCTGCTAGGTGTCAAGTAAATATCCGTCTTTTTGCGGATGATTGCATCTTGTATCGTGAAATTAATTCTAATGATGACCATGAAATTCTAAATAATGCTCTAGAGTCGGTCTTCATTTGGTGTCAGGAGTGGCAGATATGACACTAAATGTACAGAAATCGGTAACATTAACAATAACTAGAAAGAAACAAATATTGCACTTCACCTTCACCATTAATAACACGCCTTTGACTAGGGTTTTAGAGCATAAGTACTTGGGTTTAACGTTATCCCATGATCTTCGATGGAATACGCATGTTGAAAACATTACATCGACTGCTCTAAAGCGACTCTTCTTCCTGAGAAGACGACTTCGCCTGGCACCACCTGCCACAAAGCTGTTGGCTTATCGCATGATTGTTCAACCAATCCTTGAGTACGCTAACGTTGTTTGGTTTCCTTTCACTAACGAACTTATTGACAGACTAGAGGGGGTGCAGAGAAAGGCCTTAAGGTTTATCTTTAATAAATACAAGCTGACTCACCAACTAGCTTACTAAAGCAATCTGGTATGCTAACCTTACAAAATCGAGCAAAACTAGCCCGACTGAAGTTCTTGTATCAATTAATTCATGGCGAAATAAACATTGACACATCTAAAGTTATCTCTTTCTCCCGTACAAGACCTACACGTCATAAACATCCTCATACCCTTATTGAACGCAGGTACAACTCAAACTGTTTTAAATACTCTTATTTTAATCGTGCAATCAGAGAGTGGAACCAACTGGACCCTTCAGTCACGTGCACTCAGACTTTGGGAAATTTTCTAGCATTGGTCGAGGAAATAATACGTGCATAGCTGTTCATCACTAATCTTACACCTCATTATGTACATTTTTGAACTGTATTACGTTCTATGTATTCTGAACTGTATTACGTTCTATGAAGTCTGGCTTTTTCAGAGCAGTTCGATTGAGTATTTGTCCAGCAATTCTTTCTGGATTGAATATATGTATCAGCAATTCTCGGTGGCGAGATCACCGTGCATATATAACTTTTCAAACGTGGCTTTGTAATCCGAAGAAGAAGAAGAAAACGTTTATTGATCAAAAGCATTTTGGTGGAATGATCGGAGCCCCTTTAGTTTAGGGCCCCACTGGCCTCGGCCGCCCGCTTGACCTGTTCTATGAAGGAATGTTGTCCCATCAGGTCTGAGCTGGTTAGCTGTGCCTACTAGAGCACTGCACGGGCTCGGGCTTACCCGAAAGCCCGAGCCCGGCCCGGCCCGTGGGCCGGGCTGGGCCGGGTAGCACAGTTTTTTCACGGGCTCGGGCCGGGCTCGGGCCCGGCGTGTGCTTTTTGACTCGGGCCCGGGCCGGGCTCGGGTTTTTTGGCGCGGGCCCGGGCCGGGCTCTGGCTTTCTGGTGGTGTGCATCTAACGTGCAGGGAGTTATTCTCGAGTTTCTCAACTCTGAAAAACATTATTTTTTGGTCTCGGGCCGGGTTCGGGCCGGTTTCGAGTCGGGCTCGGGCCGGGCTCGGGCCTAAGGTAAAGGGGTGGCGGGCCGGGCCGGGCGGGTAACGTAGATTATTTCCGGGCCCGGGCCGGGCCCGGGTCTCGCCATAAAAGTTTTGATCGGGCTCGGGCGGGCCGCCCAACGTAAAAACGGGTCCGGGCCGGGCCCGGGCTGAAAAAATCGGCCCGTGCAGTGCTCTAGTGCCTACCATTACTCCATTGTGTGGCGTGTTTTATCAAACGGGTGTGATTCACAATCCCATGTAATGTGTTGTAGCCGCCGGTATGCCGCGGCACCACGGACAGTCGACCCTGTAGCGAGTAGGGAACATGGCATTCAGTAATTTAAGGTGGGGGTATACCCCGGTCTGAATTTTGCGCCAGCTGGCGGCTTCCTCTCCACTGAGTTGTGCGTGAGGGGGAGGGTATTTCTTTCTGGTTGTACGCTGATGAGCGAGAATCTCTCGGGCATTCGTTGGATTGGGGTTATTGCGGTGGCTTCCCGTCCCAGTCGATCCGAAGATCACGAACTGTGCTTGGGTTTGCGTACCCTGTTGTTATTGGATGCATGTACCACGAACGCACAATGCACCCTTGGCGTTTTCGAGCACCTTTCGAACTGTTTGTTGTTTATTTATTAACCTTTGAACTCGCAAGATACAAAATACTTGGCTGAAAGTTCTTATCCTCTCTTATTTCTTCTTCACGATGCACAAATACATAATAAATGAAATATAAAAACGTTTTTCCAAAGCTTAATCGAAATGTAGTAGGTAAACAATAATGTTGAGTTGCCAGTTAACGTTATGATCTTTTTTGTGCCAGCAGGACACCGTTTTTTAGGGTTATATTGCAAATTAAATGAAATGAAAACACCCGCCGGGGTAGCTCAGTCAGCTAAGGCGTTGCGCTGCTGAGCATGAGGTCGCGGGATCGAATCCCGGCCCCGGCGGCCGCATTTCGATGGAGGCGACATGCAAAAACGCCTGTGTGCTTGCGTTGTAGTGCACGTTAAAGAACCCATGGTGGTCAAAATTAATCCGGAGCCCTCCACTACGGCGTGCCTCATAATCAAATGAAATGAAAACTTCTTCGCACTCTTCAAAATCTGGAACATATGCATTTCGTATATTTGAGCTTAAGAGTGCCTCTTTGTGCTAAAGGCCCTAAATACCGGCTGAAGAGGGAGTGAAGGGTTACTCTCCTGCCGTAATTAGGAAGCCTGCCACAATCTCTTTGAGCAGAGCGGAACGCTGAGAGGACGCACAGAAGAAGACAAATGGCGCTGACTCGGAACAATTCTTATTGTGAAAGACGACGCGCATCATATGCAGGGTAAAGCAAAATTATGGGTTTTTTACGTGCCATAACCCCGATCTGATTATGAGGCACGCCGTAGTGGGAAACTCCGGAATAATATGCACCACCTTGGGTTCCTTAACGTGCCCCTAAATCTAAGTACACGGTCTTTTCGCATTTCCGCCCCATCGAAATGCGGCCGCCGTGGCCGGGATTCGATTCCGCGACGTCGTGCTTAGCAGCCCAACACCATAGCCACTAAGCAACCATGGCGGGTCATATACAGGGTGTCCCAACTACGATGCAACAAGATTTAAAAGTATGCAAATGCCGCGTAACTTGACAGAACCAAGGCAATGTTATTTGCCGTCACTTGCACATACTCGGAATATTTTTGCATTCCGCCTAATTACATAAGTAGTCTTAATGATTAGTCAGCTTCTCAAAACATTATTATTAGATGGAAAGTGTCAATGAGAAAATTGTAGAGCTACATGAAAAACTCCCGATACATCTTTCCGTTGCTCAATACGTGCTACATAAAGGTGCTTTTCCGAGCGTGAAAGACGCCTGCGAATACACACAAAATTGGCACGCGACTGGCCGCTCGAGGCACTACGCGTATATACAAAAGAATTGGTGTAATAAATGCCAGTAATTGTAACGGTATTTGATTATACAATTATTCGTGTATTGGCCCCGCCGTGCAAATCTTGGGGCTTTCTTGAACACGGACGCCATGCTGCCGCTCATATTGTACGTGCCTGTACAATCACCTCGCAACAGGCGGTCACGATGAGTAGCAGCGGTGATAGAACCATCAGTGCCGGTCACTATACAGCGGCCGTGATTCTGTGTAGTGACTATACAGGGTGTCCCAGCTATCACGCAGCACGATTAAAAAAAAAAAGAGGAACGGCGTACGCGAAGCAAACCTAGTGCGTATTGTTTCAGTACAGTGGAGTAGCCGCCAGTAACTTTTTCGTTACTGAGATTTCAATATTTTTTTGTAATTAATTATCTAACTCGACAAGTACTGCCCTAATTATGAAAGTGTCAATGAGAAAGTTGTAGAGCGACATGAAAAAAATGTCACAGTTTCGCCCTAAGGGCGAAGCAATGAATGCGATAGCAACACAGCAATGTCATACGAAGTAAGGTGAGCGGCTTTGGTAGCAACAACACGCAGAACTGTTGTCGACGCCATCGGCGTTTTGCCCGCGTTCGCTCAAAATGCGTGCGGCGTTGGTGACTGTTGCCGGAGCCTCTGATATAAATAGGCACTGCGTGCCGCAGCTAAACGTCGCCTCCCTTCCCTCCCCCTCCCCCACGGCCTCTCGCTCGTTGGAAGAAGGCGCGTTTGCTCTACATACATGGTGATTGTGAAGGAGAACAGAGACGCCTACTTCTGCAGCCTTCAAGCGAGCACGGCGCAGAACGCGCGTTTGTTCTCCGCCGTGCGTTCACTCCCCGTGAAAGACGCGCCCCTCGCGCCCTTTCACTCGCACATACAGCGTTCGGCGCGCGGCGACCATTTCTTCTCCAAATGACGTCATACGGAACCTCACGGCGACGGCGACGGCGACGGCGACGGCGACGCCGACGGCAGAAATCTGCTTTTGAGTGTCCATATAATTGCTATCGCAATAAAAACTCCCGATACAGCTTTCCGTTGCTCAATACGTGCTACACAAAAGTGTTTTTCCGAGCGTGAAAGAAGCCCGCGAATACACGCGAAGTGCCTCGAGTGACCAGTCGCGCGGCAATTCTGCGTGTATTCGCGGACACTCGAAAAAACACATTTATGTAGCACGTATTGAGCAACCGAAAGCTGTATGGAGAGTTTTTCGTGTTGCTCTACAATCTTCTCATTGATACTTTGATAATTGGGACAGTACTTCTCGATTTCGATAATTAATTCGAATTACCTAAATAAATCTCAGTAACGAAAAAATCACTGGCAGCTACTGCACTGTACTAGAAACAATACGCACTAGGTTTGCTTCGCGTAACGCCGTTCCTCTTTTTTTAAATCGTGCTGCCTGATAGCTGGGACACCCTGTTCCTAGTGTTTATCTTGTTTTATCCTGTGTTCATCGTGTGTTTAGCAATCCATCATCCGTGTGTTTAGCAATTGAATCCATCTTCAGGCCTGTGCTAAGGCACAACTGGTTGGAAACCACCACGCACATGGAGCCAAAAGAAAGAAGATTATAGAAGCGTTTTTGAAGATCCCACTTTGAAGATTCTGCGATGCGGGTGTATGAAGCTCGGTGATAAAAAATGACACAGTGCCAAGAATGAGGTGAGTGGCTCAGCTGCCACGGCGAATGATGGATGACCTAGATAAGAATTGGCGCGCCGTGCTGCCGATGATTTTCCAAAGATTTCTATTCCATTTCTGCATCAGCGCCCCACGATTGTTCAAAACATTTTCGGGCCGCTCCCAACTTCGCCTGTCTGTCACGCGACGTCACGAAAACCGCGATAACTCCCCGTATGATTTAACGTGTAAACGCACTGAGTATGCATGATTAAACCGCACAAAACAGAAATGATTATTCCTGATTCGACGCCTTTTCACCATTAGACCTCTGCTATTGGTCCAATGCTTTCGGGCGGCGACCACTTCGTCTCTCTGTCACGCGACCTCACAAAACCGCGAAAAGCTCACAGCGTCAAAATGACGTGTATGCAAAAAAAATGCACCAATATGCCGAACAAAACTGAATTTTTTTTCTGAATAGCCAGAGATTGCCCCGTTCCGAAAGGAATAGAAGATGGCTGGCCGGCGATCGCTCAGGCCCTCGGTACTCGCACCTGCCGGTGAGCATGTATTTATTTGCGCATGATCAACCTTGTTGCGTGGCAGTAAATCGTTATCGAGCCCTTTCGGCATGCATCCGACATCGCTCTGCCAACTCTTCCTTGCTGAGGATCCGTTTTAGCGGCATTCTTATCATTCCGTTGCACGCCGCCGCGATTTTCGACCAGCCTACGCAAGCTAAGTAAGGCGAAGCGGACCAATCGGAGAAGCCGGCACTACCCTCTTCATGCGTTTATCTATTTTCACTGTGCTGGCTCGGCCCCATCGAAACGCTCTCCACTAGAGCGTGCTCCTCGCCTCTGGTCAGCCAAATAGATAACAAACACCTCTCAGTGCAGGCAATGCTATTCGTTTTGAAAGCGAACAAAGGGTACCTCCTATAAACGAGGAAAGTGTGATTGGGTTGTTCAGACAACGCAGCGGATCACCACCCGATACTTACTTCGGTGGTTACGTAAATTTGACATCAGGAGATTGGAATAAAGACAGTTTGAAATAGCTTTACATTATAGCGCCCCTGAATTGGTGCTTGGAAAGAACAGTCGGTGCTTCGTCGTTGTGAAGTAGTATGGACAGAGCAGGTCCTTCTCATGATCTTGCACCTGAACGGCGAGCTAGAAGGACCGAGATGCATCGAAAGCGCTGTCTAGAACAACGCGAGTCTACCGATCCCGAAGTCGTCGCTCTGGTAGGAAAATGAAGAAGATGAGGAGAAAACAATAACAGCAGTGGATCCTACTGAATTAGATTTTCAGTAAAATGGTGATTTAATAACGTGCGTAATTTTGCTGTCTTGAAGTGGGCTAAAATAACAGAAATAATTAAACAAACAATAAGAGAAACAATTAGATAATCAATAAGAGAATAATAAAGAAGGCCGGCAGGAAGGAGAGAATGTACACTCACGCAAAATCCGGGTTCAATTCGTGGAACGACGGTAATTTTTTAGAGCCCGTCTTTTCTCTGTAGTAGCATGACAGACTGAGGCCTACGCTACTTGCGCCTGTTTGAATGTTTAAGCGGCGTCGTGATCGATGTGCGCAAGTATTGGTGGCTGTTGCAGACATTCCGAAGGGACACTTTTCTAGCTTTAGGGGGAGGCTGCATGACTTGATTGCCTCGAATACTATCCCAAGCCGCCTAAGATGTTCGTAAACGTTTTCAGCAAACGCTATGACGTTGTTTAAGTAGACGAAACAGGTTTGCCGTTTCAAGCCCGCTACATGCATGTGCATACGTGATGAAATGCAGCAGGTGCAGCTGAAGGAACGAACTAGCTTATCCTGAATTTGAAGAGGCTATCTAGTGTAATGAATGGACCTTGGGTCCACTCAGTAGGAAACTAGCTTTCTATAGCTCTAAGCAAATATCACATATCGTACTGCACCACATGATCTCCTTTTCGTAGCAGTGATTGCGCCACCTACATCACTTTTATGGCGCTTTGCACGCTGCTCCAATCGCTTCATTCATGCTGAGCAGACGTCTCAGAGGCTCATGCTTTTTTTTTTTTTTGGAAGTGTACCGCTCTCTCTATCGCTTTGCCAACTCTTCCGTGCTGAGGATCCGTTTTAGCGGCATTCTTATCCTTCTGTTGCACGCCACCGCGATTTTCGACCAACTACCGCAAGCTAACTAAGTAAGGCGAAACGGACCAATCGGAGAAGCTGGCACCACCATCTTGATGCGGTTATCTATTTTCACTGTGCTGGCTCGGCCCTATCGACATTCTCTCCACTGGAGCGAGCTCGTCCCCTCTTGTCAGCCAATTAGATAAGAAAAACCGCTGAGTGTAGACAATGTTATTGGTTTTGAAAGCGAACAAAGGTGACCTCTTGTAAACGAGGAGAGTGTTTGATTGGGTTGTTCAGACAACGCTACGGGTCACCGCCCGATGCTTGCGTCGGTGGTTACGTAAATTTGACATCAGGAGTTTGGAATCAAAACAGTTTGGAAGCATTTTACGTTATAGCGCCCCTTATTGCATCCCTCTTACACAGGCACGATTATACAGTAAGTTATCCGAAGCACATATTTGAATTGTTTCTTTCCTCAGTCTTATATGTCAATGCACGACATTTCCATTCATATCTTCAGGATGCTGTATATAACTCGATAAACTTGCAGGTAACATTTCGCAAGTGATAGATACAGCACGCTTCAAATTCATTAAGCAGTTACCTTGTTTTAACCTGACGCGCCATCGAACCTCTCCCATGATCCATTCTGAAATTGCACCAGAATGCCTGGCGCGACATGTAGGTACTTTTGCCGCTACCTATATTTGCACATATTTCCCGCCCTATATCGACTTTGCGGAGTCGATGGCTCAGGTACGTGTTTCAGATATGACAGCGTAGCAAAAACATAAATCATCTCCCGCACTGTGCGATCGATCAGGCAACTCCAAGCGAAAAAGAAAACGCCTTGCCTAGCTTGAGCGACGCCAGGGACGGGTGAATAGCCACATGTATCTTGCCTGCCTGAATGCTCGCTCGAAATACATTACTGGGCCATATCTCCCCACCCGAGCACAGACACTGCTTTCTCGACGGCTGGTGCAACGATAAGGCGAGAAGTTCTGTCGTTTTTATTGGCGGCCATATTCCATATACTTTTTCTTCTTAAGAAACGTGGTTTGGCACTATCACAACAAAAAGTTTCGACATATATGTATTCTTACTGCGTAACTCCTCGAGGAAATAGGGGAACATTTGCACGTCGTGGTCCATATTTTCCCACCGAATTGAAAGGAATGCAACAATTCAAATGTAATCTCGATAACAATATAGCTTGCTTCTGACTTCGTTCCTTCATGTTTGTCAAAAAACTACAGGAAATACGACTACCACTTTGTATAAAGTGCTCGAAATTTATAAAGATGCAGAGAAATTAGGAAAATTTTCTGAAAGGAAATGCCTGCGAAGGCCTTATTTTTCGTAGAGAAACAAATTTTACGCTATGTGGAAGAGGAGCCTGAGAGCTACATGATGAATGAAAATCATTTGCACAGGTATAGTGATCGATGACTGAGCTAATAAGACAAGCTGCAACGTTCTCTTCAGCTGTTGATGATTAGCTCCGCAAGCAAAGATTATTGAAAGCCGGAATGCAGATTTTAACTTTTAACACGCCGTAGTGGGCGGACTCCGGATTCATTTTAACCACCTGGGGATCTTTACCGGGCCTCCAATGCACGGGACACGGGCATTTTTGCATTTCGACCCCATCGTGATGCGGCCGCCGCGGCCGGGATTCGATCCCGTGACCTCGTGCTTAGCAGCGCAACACCATAGCCGCTAAGTCACCACGGCGGTCTATGCCCACGGTGAAACCACGTGTTCCACGTAATCCAGTCACGTAGCCAAGCACTAACGCTTGTGGTGGGGGTCATGCAAGAGTTTCTTGCGGCTTTAAATTGTGTAAGCACTTGCATGTGGCGCTTTAAAGCATCCAGGGAATCTGGCGGATTCAAAAATACTCTTTTGATTCTTAGGCAACTATACGAGAAATATGAGAATAATGTCAGGTAGTGTTTATGGAGAATTAACAATTGGGGGAATTAAGGTGCAGAGTTTTTTTTTTTTTTTTTTTCTATTCAGTAAGAACCAAATGTAAAAAAAAATATACGATGAAGCCAAGGAAACCATTGTGAAAATAAATTTCTTCAATCGAGTTGTAAAATAATTAGCAGAAAGAGAAAAGCCACCGTGGTTGCTTAGTGGTGATGGTGTTGGGCCGCTAAGCGCGAAGTTGCGGATCGAATCGCGCCTCGGCGGCAGCATTTCGTTTGGGGGCGAAATGCGAAAAGACCCGTGTACTTAGATTTAGGTGCACATTAAAGATCACCAGGTGGTCCAAAATATTCCGGAGTCCCCCACTACGACGTGCCTCATAATCAGTTCGTGGTTACGGCACGTAAACCACATAATTTTAATAGAAGAAAGAAAAATGAGAACCATTAATGAAAACACAACGTACGGCCTGTGGGATCCAAGCCTACCTACTGTTGCACTTGCAGTTGTAGAGATATTCTACATCCGGCCACCATGGCTGTGAGTTGCGCTTACTAAGGCTTCCATACACAAGACCTTAAAAAGTAAAACTTTTGGCCACCACCACCGTAGATGAGTTTGTAGAGCATTGCACGCGCATTGCAGAAGATGTGGGTGCGGCTCTCGCCGACTTCAAGTTGTAATTTCTTCCACTTTCATTTCTCATTCCCTTATTACTTCTGCACTTCCCTTAGAGAACGCAATAATTTCCCCTGTTCTTTCATCGGTTTATCCATTGTTGGCTTCAGATAGTTGGTTATTTTTATTGTATTATTGGGTTGCCCGATACATATTGAAGTGGTCGATAAGTTCTCGGACATTCAATTGTAAATAAAATGCGGGATTCACATACTCGAATGAAATAGTAACATTAGTTTACCAAATATGGACATAAAGAACAGCAACTTGAGCTTTTTTCAGAGAAAGATTGTGGTGTTGTCGAGATTAATTTAGCCTTAGACAACTGTCGTCATCATTTACTCGGTGTTCAACCCCTTTTTTTATCAAACTGATAAGTTTAAATATAACTCCTTACTATGCTTCTAGTTGTTGAAAATCCTTCAGGGTTGACAGCCTTTTGACATGCCAGCTGCCAAATCTCTATCATGATTTGCAAATGGAAAACCATGCTCGTTCTGCAAAAAGTTTGCTTCCTGAATGAAATCTCATGCCTCCAACAGCATCCCATGTCGCGCTCTGTCGTGCCTATGTCGTGCTGCTAAGCAGAGGCAGGGCGAATGGTAGAAAAAAAACGAAATAGATTGTCTTTGGCAAGCCCTCTCCTGATTGCAGCTGAGTGCAGAAGTGCTTCACTTGAAGAATTGTGGTCCAAATAAAAAAAAAATAAAATAAAAAGACAAGCTTTGGCCTTGGTGAAACTGTTACTGTCGAGTGATTGAGCCAAGAACTCCTGTGCCGACTAATCTCGTGTTGCATTTTCATTCATATTTACACGAGATTGGGTTCACGAAAATTCCCGGCAGAATCATTTTGCCTTTCTTTTTTTCGCGGACCTAGAGGATTCATTTAGTCACTATGCTGAAGTAAGAAAACGATGACTCTCCCGTAAGCGAGAGTAGACGTAAGCATGAAATGGCTACCGGCAAAGCAGATTGGTGCCGCGACGCAGGCCTGAATGCTTACACAGCCGAAATGAACCTGTTTTGAACCAAACCTCGTTGCAAGTTTCGTCCTGGCCAAACAACCATCCACGCCGAACGCTGCCGGCCTGGTCACGCAACGTCGCGCCATCTCTTGAAGGAGGCGGTGCAAAACCCGCAGACCGCTGACGTTGAAAAGAGCCCAGGCAACCCTGTCTTAGCTCCGAAAGATGACAATCAAGTGTATAGGGCGCTGTATCCGCCTTTTGAACATCGCTATTGGAAATGATAAATAAACATTTAGCCTACTAGTAGTTACAGCGTGAGTGATATTGTTAACGAGCATTAGGAAGAAATCGGAAGCAATATTTTTTGGTAACTTGTCGGGGCAGTAACTAGTGTACGCAGTGCGCTCCTGTACAGGGGTCTGGGCCGGCGACCGCATTTTCTTATGTTTTGACTGGTTGCTCGGATGATCTCGTTTTGCTCTCGCAACGACGCCCGGATGTTCTCGTTATGTTCTCGCCCCATTCTCGACTTGAGTGCCCGGATAACGGCTCTGAATTTTGGCTCAAGGTCTCTTGAAGGTTGCCAAAAACGGGAGCTAAAATCATTCCCTCATTCCATGCTTAAGATTGGACACTCAAGTGCTCCTGCGCAGATGCAATCGACTATTCAAGAAAAATACGTATTCCCCACTTCCTTTCAAAAGATTATTAAAGAGGACTACAGCAGTGATTGTACCTGGCTGCATAAAATAAACCACGCACTTGTGTCGCCGCACCCAGGACACTCCAAAGAGAGCGTCTAAAGATACACAAAATGTTGATTCTTCATTTCAAGGGAACCTTTCTTCGTCAACGTCCCCGTGGTTCAGAGCTGATCGCCATTCCCGCGTCTGATATATTCATGAGTCTGATATATTCATGAATATGTATACGCAGCTTACATGGAGGGTCCCTCGTTTTCAGGTAAAACCAGATTATGCCCGATTTTTTTAATCCCGACCGAAATGTGGGTTAAGCATGATATATCTACCGGAAGTTTTCCCTTTCCTTAAGGGTAATAAAAAATGCAGGTGCGCAAAACTAATAAACCATGCTCCCCTTTTGTGAACAAGTGGTCAATAAAAGTCATAATATTAGTAATAATATTTGATAAATGACATATGGATCATGCTCACCTAACACTATAGCGAAAATGCAGCACGTATTAAAAAAGATGAATGGCGTTACGCGAAGCAAATCTAGTGCGCATTGTTTCCAGTGCAGTGCAGTAGCCGCCAGTAATTTTTTAATTACTGAGATTTATTCAGTTCATTGTAATTTATTATCTGACTCGAAAAGTACTGTCCTAATTATCAAAGTGTCAATATAAAAATTGTAGAGCAACATGAAAAACTCCTAATACAGCTTTCCGTTGCTCAGTACGTGATACATAAAAGTGTTTTTCCGAGCGTGAAAGAAGCCCGCGAATGCACGCAAAGTGCCTCGAGGGACCAGTCGCGCGGCAATTCTGCGTGTCTTCAATAAAAAGACGCAATTGTTTCGCTTTGGTCAACTCGACCACGTAATATTTAAATGACAGCAGCAGCAAAGACATGGTTGCTTAGTGGCTATGGTGTTGGGCTGCAAGCACGACATCGCGCGATCAAATCTCGGCGTTCCTTATTTCGATGGGGGTTAAATGCGAGAACACCCGTGTACTTAGATTTAGGCGCACGTTAAAGAACATCAGGTGGTCCACATTATTTCAGAGTCCTTCACTACGGCGAGCTTCATAATCAAATCTTCGTTTGGCCACGTTCAACCCCATAATTTATTTTTTAACATTGGCGGATGCTCATGAGTGCGTGTTATTTTGTTACTTGTGCAAAGTGCAACTTTATTTTTCTCACCATGGGTTGTTTTTATCCATCGGTGCTTTGTCAGTGTACGTAAAAATTATTACGGGCAATCCTTTCCGCTGTGAGAGATTTTCTTTCACTGAAGAGCACGCAGTCGACCTCAGACCAACCTTCAACTAAAGGTTGACTAGCTGTCTAATCTCTGACATATTGAACACCGCCTGTTCAACGGCCTTCGTTCATTGCTGTACAATAGTGTGCAAAACCCCACATTATTGTCCCACACTGTACAGGAACTGAACGAAGCATGTGGAGGCGCCAGCGCCATTTTAACGCACACGAGACCACTTTGACTGCATAGAAAGACTGATCGAACGCAACAATCAAATATGATGAGACCTCGGTCAGCATGCTCGCTGACCTGACAACCATTGCTTCTCGAGCCTAAAGAATGTAGTAACAAACAAACCAGGTGACTGCAGCAATGAGCAAAAACAAATGGTCCTTATTCAATAGCGACTTATCCGTTTTGACATTTGCGAAGCTAGTGCTTTCTCGCATAACGTGGACATCACTGTGGCTGGTATCGACGCCAAGAAATATTCGTAATAACTTTTTTTGCGTCATCTGAGTTACAAAAAGTTCGTGCGAAGCCCAAGGGCCCCGACGTAGGTTCGTCGTGATACGTGAAAAGGAGATCCCCGCGGAGGTCAGTGGCGCGACGAGAAGATAGCCTTTGTCGCTGCCACGGACGTTTTTCTTGTAAAGGGTACCTTTCCTGACACAAAAGGAAGACAGTTCGCGAATAGCGTGCCAAGGAAAGTTATATTTTCGGACCTGCAGTTGATCAATACGAGGCCGCAACTCTTCGTCCGCTTGGTGCCATGATCTCAAGTCATAATTACTAACGGCGACGAGAAAACCACTGTCCTCTTTAGAATCCAGAGCGGTTGTGCGGGAAAACACGTCGGCATCTTCATGTTTGCGCCCAGACTTGAACACAATCTTGATATTAAATTTTTGCACAGACTCCAGCGAGCTAGCCTGCCAGACGGATCTCTGAGATTCGCCAGCCAGCCCAGCGAGTGGTTGGTACAGCCGGCATTTTGTCACCGCCCACCCGGCTGCGAGCTCTTTTTCTGGAGTAGTATAGTTGCATTCAGCTCGTGAGAGAGTGCGACTGGCGTAAGTTATGATGCGCTGGACACCACCTAACCACTGTAGAAGGAAGTCAGGAAGTCCGACGTCGGTAGCGTTTGTGTGGACCAAATGTAGCTGCATCCTCATCGAAATGTGCAAGAACAGGTGCTGTATGCAGGAGTGGTCGTAGGTCATTGAAAGCGGCCTCTTGCTCTGTGTTCCAGGCAACGGGTACGTCTTCCCAGGTGGGCCATGTGAGGGGTTCGGCTAACTTGGAAAAGTTTGCAATGAATCCACCATAATAAGCACACAATACGAGAACCTATCGCACTGCTCTTTCGTCTGATGTTACAGGAAAGGCGGTGACCGCAGTAGTTTTGTCGGGGTCCGGTCGAAGTCCATTGGCTCACACAACGTGTCCCAGAACTTCACCTGCTTCCAGCCGAAATGACACTTTTGAGGTTTCAGCGTTAGATCGCCTCAGCGGATGGATTAAAGGACCATTCTTAGGCCCTTCAGATGTTCTTCGAAACTCTTGGAGATGACTAAATCATCGAGCTATACAAGACAGCTTTGCCACTTCAAGTACGCGAGAACGGTATCCATCATTCCCTAGAAAGTAGCTGCACTAGAGCAGAGGCTGCAAGGAAGAACTCAGAATTCCTAGAGGCCATCCGGAGTTACAAACGCAGTCGTTTCTCGGTCTCCTTCATCGACCTCAATTTGTCAGTAGTTCCGTTTTAAGTCAATGCATGAACAATAATTAGCATATCCGCAACCAGTCTAGACAGACGTAGACATGTGACAGCGGGTAAACGTTATTTTTTTTCAGCGAAGCTGTTAAGGGCTAGTTCCCTCAGGATCGCGTCCGCGTGTAGAAAAAATATCATCATCATCATCATCATAAGCATTGGTGATGTTGCGGCCTCCTTTGGTATTTAGTGGGCATGGAAGCAACCGGCACGGAAACATGGCTAACCCCTTCGTTTTCTACGCCCCGCAGGTTTTCCTTAACCTGATGGCCTCCTGCGTGATCGCATGGCCGGCTGCCCTTCCGTCCTTGACAGTGTCGCTCCTCAAAAATCCCGCGCAATGCTTCCCTCTGGAAAGCGTGTGCGCATGCACCGATGCCATTCCTCGGATCAACTATCTCCGTGGTATCAAGTCGTCGAGATCAACGCTGGATTCAAGTTCCGCCCCCTGTATATATGCCCTGCCGCACTGTTGGATGTTTAGTGGGCATGGAAGCAACCGGCACGGAAACATGGCTAACCCCTTCGTTTTCTACGCCCCGCAGGTGTGTAACTGATTTTCTATATTTGCTAGAAGGTCAGACAACCGATGCCTGGTAATGCTCCCATGCCCACGGGTGCTTTGTGAAACTTTGTGCAATTGCTTTGATTCTTCTTTGTTGCTTCTATGTTGTGGTGATATTGAATCGAACCCTGGTACATCCCGCACTCGAGCTACTCAAACTATAAGTGATTCTGAGCAGGCCCAGATAGCGACCATGATGCAGATGCCGAAAAACACAAATGACAGCATTAAGGACCTTTCAGAACAGTTTTCTACTGGTCAAGCAGCCGCTATAGCAGAAATAAAGATCATAAAATCTAATCAGGAAACATTAGAAACTAGGCTTGTTGGCATGCTTACCCGTCTAGAAACTCTCGAGCGTAAAAGTAACGAATCTAGTTCCTTAAGTGATAACTTCGCTGCTGTCCAAGATACTTCAGCACGGTTGACGTCTCAGCAAGCTTCGATCCAAAATCGCCTGGACGACCTAGAAGATAGGTCCAGGCGTGATAATCTGCTTATTCACGGTATTCCCGATGCACGTGAAACTTGGCAGCAGACTGAGCAGAAAGCGCTTGACGTGTTATCCTCTGCACTGGGTAGAAAAGTCTCGGAATCCGAGATTGAACGTGCACACCGTTTGGGCCGATTCACACCGTCAAAGTGTCGGCCTGTCATTATAAAGTTTTCTTCCTTTAAAGTCAGAGGAAATGTGCTAGCATCACGGTCAAAATTTAAAGAGAAGAATATGTCTGTTGTTGAAGACTTTTCTGCCGCCACTCGCGTTGCTAGAAGAAAGCTTGCTGAATTCGCCAAAGGCTTGCCTGATTCACCTAACTTCCAGCTGCGGTACAACCAGCTCATTGTTAACAATATGCGCTACAAGTATGACGGTAACAGCATTATAGAGCTAAACTCGTCTACTTTCAGTGAACCATCTGGTAGTACACTTCCACCTGCCACACGTCATTCGAATTACGATACACCAACATAGGAAAACGCGAGGGGATGTGGTGGTTTGATACCATCTTCTGGTGTGTCTATACTTCTGGCAAATGTGAGAAGCGTAGTTAAGAAACGTGATTCCCTTGATTCAGCAATTGATACGTGCAATTCAGCCGTAATTGCATTAACTGAAACCTGGCTTCACTCAGGCATTGCTGACAACGAAATATTTCAAGACGCGCACAGCTTTTCCATTTATCGCTGTGATCTTGAATCACGTGTTGGAGGCGGTGTCATGTTGGCTATCTCACGAAATATTCCGTCTTATCATCTCCCAGTTAAAACGGTCCTTGAGATGGTATGGGCGCATACTTATATCTGCCACAAAAGCTTTGTATTTGGGGTCTGCTATCGCCCACCCAATGACTCGGCGAGCTTTGTTGCCGATCTACATGACGCCATCGATGCCATCACTTCACCTCATCCTAACGCTTTCATTTTCCTGCTGGGAGACTTCAACTTTCCCAACATTTCCTGGCCTTCTGATCCTCCGGTATCTAAACCATTTTCTTCTGAAAGTTTCAGCTTCATCAACCTCTGCTCAGTATTTTCTCTCCATCAGATTGTTTCGCAGCCTACTAGGCTAGCGAACAATGCTGCAAACACGCTAGACCTTGTACTAACAAACTGTCCTGATATGGTCTCGGATTTATCGTACCTACCTTGTCTGAGTGACCATTTAGCCCTCTCCTTTGAATTAAAGTATTGCCAGCCTCCGAAACACCAAGTGAAAAAGAGCCTTCGTAATTACAACAAAGCCAACTTCGAGGCTATTAATAATGAGCTGTCCAGCTTTTTGGATGTCTTCTTAGAAGGTTTCAAAAGTCGGACAACAGAATCTAACTGGAATATGTTTGCATCGAAAGTGCATGAATTAATTGACAGACACGTTCCTATGCGCACTATCTGCTCCCATTCTAAAGCACCTTGGTACACCTCATACATAAAAAGACTATGTAACAGAAAAAAACGATTCTTCCGTTTGGACAAGCACTCTCCCTCTGAAAAGCGGTGGGATGCATACAAGAAGGCGAACAATGCCTACGTCTCAGCGTTAAAGACAGCCCGCAAAAATTTTTTACAAGTCACCTTACCTACTATGCTCAGTAATGACCCCAAAAAGTTCTGGCGAACTATCAACCCCGATAGAGATAGCGAAATCGCATTGCTAGATGCTACTAGGGTAACGATTCGGGTTGCTGACTGTGCTACAGTTTTAAATGAGATATTTTGTCGTAACTTTGTTACGTCAACGTGTACGACATTTCCTGAGTTGCAGTGTTTCAATTCTTTAACTATGGATCCAGTCATCATTGAACTCCCTGGGGTAGAATAAATTATCGACTCTCTCAAAGTGTCTTCAAGCCCAGGAATTGATCTCATCAATGTCAAATTTTTAAAAAGCACCAAAGTATATTCTAGTGTTATCCTATCAAAGATATTCCAACAATCCGTTGATGAATCCACCCTACCACCTGACTGGAAAATCGGAAAGGTGGTTCCTGTGCATAAATCTGGAAGTAAAAACTCTCCTTTTAACTACCGACCAATTTCACTAACCAGTATTCCGTGCAAAATCCTTGAACATGTCCTGTACACTAACATTGTAAAGTTTCTAGATTCGAACTCATTTTTTTTTCAAATGCTCAACATGGCTTCCGCAAATCATTGTCTTGTGAAACACAGCTGGCTTCATTTACTCATAAACTACACACCATCCTTGATCGTCGTTCCACTGCTGACTGTATTTTTCTTGATTTTGCAAAAGCTTTTGAGAAAGTTTGCCACAATTTACTTCTCATGAAATTAAGCAAATTAAACATCGATAGCAAGCTACTTTCTTGGATTGAATATTTCCTGACCGGTCGCTCACAATGTGTGTGGGCTAACACTTTTAGTTCCCAATTGAGTCCCGTCCATTCTGGCGTACCGCAAGGTTCTGTACTTGGCCCCCTCCTTTTCCTCATTTATATTAATGACTTGCCTGATTGCGTTACATCTAACATTCATTTATTTGCCGATGACTGTGTATTATATCGAGAAATTACGGATCCAAATGACGTAACAATTCTTCAGAATGACCTCAACTCTATATCTAACTGGTGTAAAGCCTAGCTAATGGAACTGAACACTACTAAATGTAAAGTATTACGCGTTTCTCGTACATCTTCTTGCTCCACCACTTATTTGCTTGACAATTTCGCTCTTGAACCCGTAACGTCTTATCGCTACTTAGGTGTACACATAACTAGCACTCTTACCTGGTCTGTTCACATTAACAAAATAATTAGTAATGCTAACCGTTCGTTAGGTTATCTCCGACGCAACTTTTCTTCTGCCCCTGTAACATTGCAACTCCTCCTTTACAAAACTCTAACACGAAGTAAACTACAATATGCCGCATCCATTTGGGACCCGTCCACTATTGTACTAACCTCAGATCTTGAGCTAGTCCAAAATAATTCTGTCCGCTTTATCCTTGGAAACTACAGGCGTACCGCGAGTATCACTGCAATGAAAGACTCTTTAGAACTTCCGTCTCTCGCTTGTCGTCGCAAACTCTCCCGCATAAGTCTTTTTTACAAAATATACTACAGTCCCACCCTGCACAACAACCTTATTCTTCCTCCATCATACATCTCCACTCGTTCTGATCATTCCCAAAAGGTGGGAATCATGCGATGCTCAACCCACACATGTAGTCACTCATTTATTCCCCGAACCTCACAGGACTGGAACAATCTTCCAGGATCAATCACGTCCATCGTTCATCATTCTCATTTCCATAACGTTTTAAACTCACGTCTACTGTTGTGCAACCAACCAACTATGTAATTACGTTTTTTGGCAAACTGTGTGATTCTTGTTTGTTTAGTTAAGACTAGTACTGTTTACTTAATGTTTTTTTTTCAGCCAACTTTGTACTTACAGAAGAACGTTTGTACTGTACTTTTTAAATGTACCACTCCCCTCTATGATGCCTATGGCCCTGAGGGTAATTCCAATAAATAAATAAATAAATTGGCTCGGTTTGCGCTCGTGCCGTTGGTTGCGGTGCCACTGCTCCCACGTTCGTCGTCTTCGTCTGCTTCCACAGCTGGCTGCGTTGCCGCTGATCATTCCAGCGGAGAATTTAACTTCTCTACTGTCGTCGTAATTATGGGGAGGCCGCGTTTACGGGGGTATGAGCCATTGGGGTATGAGCCATTCGTGGGCAACTCACGACGTGTCCTAACGCGTTTGAGCAATGCCACCGCGAACGCGCTCAAGAAGGGGCTCAACGTCGCCGTGCCCATTCTAGCGTCAGGGATTCCGAAGCCCAGGCGAAACGTCAGCGAAGAGCAGGGGAACCCGAGTTGAGGGAGCACGATGTTGAGGTCAAACGTCACTGAAGAGCCGCCAACACCGTGTTGCGGGAGCGCGATGTTGAGACCAAACGTCAGCGTCGTCTTGCCCTCCAGGAACCCGACAACGGTGGTGCACGCCTCGGCAGCGCTTGCGCCCACTTCCCCGGTGCAACGGCAAGGTTTCAACGCGAGTTTCTCAGCCGGAACGATCATGATAGACATGCTCGGTTGTCTGATGCCAAACGACGATAAGCCCATTCTCATCGTGGGGGCAATATTCACTACAGCAGACCCACCACAGTCACAGCTTCGCTGGCTCCCATCTTCACAGTAGTGTAAGGGCTCTGAACTTTTTGTGATGCTGTTGAGCTCCTTGTAATCGAAACATAAATGCAGTGTTTCGTCTATCTTTTGAACTAGAACGACTGGCGAGGATGTCAGACGGCCGGTTTGTTGGATGACGCAATCGTCCAGCATGCCCTTTACCGCTACAGAACATGAGGCCTGAAGAGCCTCATGATCTTTAGCAGTAAGGGGGTTGTCGAATAGATTGAGCCTCATTGTCAGCAATAATTCGATGTTTGGTGAGAGGTGTTTGACCGACTTTAGGGGAAAAAGCGAAGCGCCACTGAACTTTCATTAGAAGGTCGTGAAGTACGGCCTTCTGTTTGTCCGAAAGCTTCTATTTCACGTCGGTTACGAGATCTCTATAGGCTATGGCAGTGTGACCAAAAAGGTGATTGTTGGAATTCGAACAAGTATCTGCTACCGCCCGTCCCAAACCTGCACAAGGCTTCGTGCCGCGCATACACATTGCCGCAATAAAAGCACGATGTTGATTTCGGCAACCGTGTCGCTGCCTTGCAGTGTTTTGCACGTGACCCAAATCAGGACATGCGCTCTGGAAGGCTACGTCATGATTTTGTCAGAAATATGCTGCTCAGCTTTACGCTTGCTGTCAATGTCTCGCTCTGTGGCACTTTCTGTTGAAAATGTCACGACGCGCTCGCGGATATTTTACGTGGGGACCACTTAGAGGCCCTTGGTATCGGCTTCGGCGTCTGTCGGATGATCACGCTCAAAAACAAGTGCTCAAAACAGGGTCAAAACAAGGGCAGAATTGATCAAAACCGATACAAGATAGTTTAACATCATTCAGATAAATTTAAAAGACAAGAATAATCAAGCATTAAGCGCATTAATGACCAGCCGCGGTGGTTCAGTCAGCTAAGGCGTTGCGCTGCTGAACACGAGGTTGCGGGATCGAATCCCGGCCGCGGCGGCCGCATTTCGATGGAGGCGAAATGCAAAAGCGCCCGTGTGCTTGCGCTGTAGTGCACGTTAAAGAACCCCAGGTGGTCAAAATTAATCCGGAGCCCTCCACTACGGCGTACCTCATAATCAGAACTGGTTTTGGCACGTATAACCCAAGAAAGAAGAAGAAAGAAGAAGTAAGCGCATTAATGAACAGATATTTGTTAAAATCGCTTCTATCATCAGCAAAGGTTTTAGAGCCATGTGCGTGGTGGTTTGGCTCCATGTGCGTGGCGGTTTCCAACCAGTTGTGCCTTAGCAAAGGTGTGAAAACGGATGATGGATTGCTAAACACAAGATCAACAAAGGATAAAACAAGAGAAACACAAGGAAAACACAAGGTAAACACCGGCTAATCATTGCTGCGCACTTCCCCAGCTTTCAGATCGAGTGGAACTGCATTACCACCGAGTTTACCATTTTTTTTGCGTACTCCTGGAGAAAGTTCATATCGAGAATAACCTGACGAGAACAGTCATGGAGGACAAGGCAGATGGCTAAAAAAGTCACCGCTCACATTTTAATTCTGGCGGAACAGCAGCCTAGTGGGATAATGATATGACCGTCAGCTGTTCGAATGCACGTTCCATTCGAAGGCGTCATAATAATTAAAGGAACGCCTCCCATTTCGCGCTTATAATAGAATAATTGGCGTATCCCGTATCCTCGCGTATCTCTAAAGCCCTGAAATGAAGACCATTTTTCAGCACGGTTATGTCAAGCGATACCCAGTCACCAAGTGAAGATACGGTCGCCAATATGATTTGCCAGAGCCCTCATCTCAGAAGGCCGCTGCCTTCAGTTCTCATGGCGAGGGCTTAGCGAGCGCCCGTGTGCTTAGCCGCGTAACATGGTTTAATGGGCCACGATAGCGTCGGAGCGGGTGACCATGACTTAAGTCGTGAAAATGGCATACGTTGTTATGCGAGATATCCTACAATTTTCTTTGACATTTGGCCAACCTCGGGACTAGGCGAGTTGATTTAAAAACCACAAAGACCAAGTTGATGGTGTGGACACTCGCCGTACAGGGGACCAGCCTTGCCGCAGTGGCAGCGAAGTGGTCGTTTGTCAGAAGAGCTCCAGATATCGGACTTCCGCGGGGACGTACCGCACTCGTCGAAGCCTAAACCAGCGTTGGCTGATTGTATCGCGACTGGAGGTACGGTGAGGACGGCGACTTCGTGGGAAGAAGTAGGCACGGAGTGTCACATGGTCACTTCCGTATATTTCAGGTGCTGAATAGCTGTGGACACAGGCGCCTGTGTAACATCCCTAGGCAAAGAGGCCCTGAGCGCTTGCTGCGCCAGATCGCGGATAACACTGGCGATGGAACCGGCCACTGGCTGGCTCACCCCTTATACGTTTTGAATTTACTTGCGGACAACAGGGTGAGGAAATTAATGAACCCAGTTGGTGGTGGTTCTCCTGGATGATGTGAAGAAGTCGGGAGTTGATGCTGCGTTCAATTGCCGGTCGAATGAGGCAGACCGCTGATGAAGCACTTTCTCCATCGTGACGGCTTCACGGAGGAACTCTGCTACTTACTTGGAGGATTCCACACCATACCAGCAAATAGTTTTTTTTTCATTCACACCACGCATAAGGCGGCGCAGCTATATCTCTTCTGGTGTGGTAGGATCCGCTCTCTTGAAGAGGCGCGTGTCGTCTTCAACATGCATCGTAATGGTCTCATTTGGAAGCTGAACAAATGACTGGAGTGCACGTTCAGCTACTTCTCGGCTATCTTGTGTAAAACTCGTGAAGGTGACGCTGGAAGACGCCGTCTCTATTTTGCACCCAAATGCGCGCGCCGTCCTCTAAGCTGAAGTAGACGTTGCGGAGTTCTTTAGCGACGATTCTTGTAACGGAAATCAGCGACATGTTCAGTCTCACTCAGCCAGTTCTCCACATCTTCAAATAGTTCTGCGTGAAGATATTCGGCATCCGTGGGTTCTGAAAGGTGCAGTTGGCCGGCGTGAGGCCTTCCATGGAGGTTTGCGTTGATGTCGTAGTCACTGTCTTGGCAGGAAGGCCCAACTCCGGTGGCGGGCCTTATTGTCTTCGGCTTGCCCGATACACTGGGCTGTCCACGACCATATACGGCTCGTGCTCCGGCTGCTGGACGGGGTCTGGTGCATCGGGTATTATGCTATACCCAGCCACTCCACCTATTCGTCCTGTAGACAAATGACAAGTCAGCCTTGGGTTATCCCAATGTCGCTCAGGTCTGGCGATGGCACGTGGACCAGTTCCTTTACTACATCATCTTCTATATGCCGCTTTAAGACCAACCCCAGGTGGCAATATATATACGCACACAACTTCAGTACTGGGTATGTCCCACTGGATGTGTGCCCATTCTTGGCCAATCGCCCAGAGTACAGGTGTCACTACGACACAAGTGGTATAAAAAATTAAAGGTATCAAAGCGAAGTTTTTTTTTCTTACTTCTTTTCATGGTTTTCGCGTTCGTCGTCACTTACTCGTCAAATAGGTCACGTCACCACTGAGAGCCGCTGCATCTACAAATGCATTGTGAGTGAGGGTTTAGAGGAGATTGAGTGTCACGGGACCGAAGCGAATTCTAACTGCCGAGGAAATGGACGACAAGAAGAGGTGTCTCGCTTAAAAGGTACGTAAACGTTTTGCCTCGAATCGCAATCGTGTACTTGCGTGCGAACGATGGAAGCGAGCCAGCTTCAGAAGCGAGCAGCACGAACCTCGCCGAGATGCAAAATAAACGCTCCATCAATGCAAAAGAATAGAATTATCCACACAACTGTTGCACTCGTTTCATAAGCGTAGGCACCAACGGAAGTGGAAAAATTGATAAGTTTATGTACAAACATTGTACGATGCCTGGCTTCACTTACACTCCAACATGTGGGTTGGTTCTGCAACTTTCTTGTTTTTGTAAATGCTCGGAAATATGTAGTACCCTCTTCTAGAACGTAGTTCTTAGGTCGGTGATCATTTTTTTCCAAGAGGAATAATATGCTGTACTTCGCAGGCTTTGGCATTCCTCGGAAGGTTTATTTCCGAAGCCAATTTACTCCTGAGATACTTTACAATCTCCTCAGTAGAGTTTTTCGTATTACCTCCTGCCGTGGCATTTCCGGTGTACTTATCTGCGGGAAATATCGATATTTTTGTCAAACGTTATTATTTTCAAAGAAGTGAGTGCACTGGAGCTACCCAACTGGAGATCTTAAGTCCGTCGGCCTTTTCTCCTCGCACGCACGCCAGGATTAGTTGCTGAGAAACGATATATAAAAACCGGCGCTAGGCGAACTTTCCATCTCAGAGTATGAATGTAAAATGTGCGAGTACCTTTTTTTTTCTTTTGTTCGTCTCAATTTCTACGATATTTTTTTTGTTCATAATTCCGGCTGTGACCTGTGTCATTTTAATACAGTTCTTGTGCTATGCGCGCTTTTCGCGTGCTTCAGTCCACTTTACTTCGTGCACTACAACATCGACCATTCTGCTTAAATACAAAACCAGGATGAGTGTCGTCCTTTTATGTCTTCCTTTCTTCCTCTGCTTATCGGGAAAGCATTTGAGTCCTTTGTCGCTAGTTTTAGAGTACCAAGACGTGACCGGAACAATGTTACCCGGGAGTGCCCTTTTTCTGGACACATCTCTCATTCTTATATTTAAGGGTGATCATTTCTGTTGCTCAATAATTTCTTAATACTTTATCCTTTTTTTACGAATGCCTCTTTTAAGCCTTATCCTTTTTTTTACTTATTTAGTTTCTGAACGTCAGACCTTACTATAATTTTCCGTAACATTCCTTCACACGCGATGATATTCCATTTTTGATGGGTCATGACATTTCTGTATAATCAGTGGCCTTTGACTGGAAAAAAAGAAATAGAAAATGGATGACCAGTGCTGCTCTGTGAGAGGGGATTGGCCAGGGGCGGTATTCTGTAAGAGTCTACCTAGTGGACTGTCCATTTTGGCGGCAGTTGATTCGCTGCTGCTTGATGTGCAGGAAGGTGCCAGCCAGTCTCCTTCCTGCACGTCAAGCAGCCGCGAATCAACGGTCGCCGAAATGGACTGTCCACTAGGTAGAATCTTACAGAATATCGCCCCAGGCCGTACATCCTGTCGCTTACATTAAGCTGCCACTCATTGCCCCAAAAAACTCGCTCTTCAACAATACAGGGGTAACAGGTGGTGCCCTCTTGCGGACCCTGGTATAATTTTGCAATATTTACATGTGACACAAGCTATTTGTATTCGAATCAGACCACCAACCACTACAGTGTTTGTATTCCTGCAAACATGCAGACAGTACTGCTGTCGAGCATGCTCCTGCAGGTTAGTTGTATTTACTTTTAGTACGTAAAAGATTGTGACAATATGAGAACTCACTTCTTCCGCTGCATCCTAATGCAGCTTCTTTAATCTAGTATTTTTATTGTTCACAGGGGTGCCTCGTTTTCCTCCATCGTGCAACCGTTTGCGTGGATCAACTGCTTCCCTATTAGCCCCGCGAACGAACAAAAGCGACTCTGCGAGCGCCACTTGCATGACGTCATGGCAAAAATTTGCGCTTGTCATCTGCTACAGTTCGGGCTGTTTCCGGGAGCCTTCTGCAACGTTTAGGTTTGTTCGCTCTCGTTCCCTGTGCTGGTGCACTTATGACAGTCCTCTAAAGTATATTTGGCGATGCCTTGGTTCGTGAAACTTTATTGAAATAGCTCATTTTCTAAACAACAATATATTTCTCAAAGGCAATGTTACAGTGCCGGCCAACGGAGGTCAGTCCGGAGCGGTGTATGTTTTTCATGCGCACTTCTACACCCTGCAGGGTAGCTCACGTGGGTAATAACAGCACAAACGCGAAAACATAGGATAGACGAATCTATATATTTAAGCAACCATACTTGCCGTGGTGCAGCAATCATGAAAGAAACGCTGCCTATATATGACTTATTTATTTATTTATTTATTTAAAAATACCTTACAGGCCCAAATGGCATTGGGTAAGGGGGTTTACTTATTACAATGAAAGCTCAAGCAAACTAGCATGGAACAGGGTTACAATGAAAGTGAACATCAAAACGCAACGCAACAGAGTAAATTGCAAAGTACAAAACAACTTTCCCACGCAAGTGAACCAAAAAAAGAAAAATGCAGCACAACAGAATACGTTTCCGAAATAAGCACTAAAAAGGCCTTTGAGTGTAAGTGAAGAAAAAAAACGCAACACATCGCAAAATCAACAAACCATGAACCAAGAACAAACCAACAACGACAAGACCATGTTACAGCAAGATTTAAAAAAAAGCTTGTGGCGAAATGTACTGGGGTTATTATCAGAGGCGATATCATCGGGAATGTCATTCCACATGCGGATGGCTTGTGGAAGTGCGGATGTGTTAAAATAGTTCGTGTTGCGGAAGTTGCGCGTGGAGCTGAAGTGATTATGTAGCCTGCGTGACGTGAAAAGGGGGCGTTCAAGGTGTGACGAGGCTATTTTATTGCTGTAGACGTACTTGTGAAACAGGCATAGGAGCGACATTTGACGGCGAAGGGCCAATGGTTGAAGGGAATGATCAAGTTTAAGTTGAGTCACACTTGAATGGTTGTCATAGTTCCTTGAAATGTAATGGGCGGTTCGGTGCTGAACTGCTTCAAGCGTGTTAATTTGATAATGAGCGGAAGGGGACCAAACATATGAGGCATATTCAAGTTTTGGGAGAACGAAAGTTAAATAGGATAATTTGCGAACATTAGAGGGACAATGACGGAGGTTGCGTCGTAGATATCCTAATGTTTTTGAGGCTTTTGCGCCGGCAGCAGTGATGTGATCAAACCAGGAGAGACCTGGTGTAAGGTTAACGCCAAGATACCCATAAGATGTTGCCCGGGACAGCTTGTCTCCCTGTATGTGGTAGGAAAAAATGGGAACGTCACGCATACGTTTGAAAGAAATAATTTTACATTTGTTATTATTTAGGGTCATCAGCCAGGTGCTACGCCAATTAGAGATAATGTTGAGATTGTCTTGAAGGACCAGGTGGTCGTCGGGACTGTTTATTGCTCTGTATAACACGCAGTCATCAGCAAAGATTCTAATACTTGATGATATGTTAGAACATTTATGCTGTTATGCTACAACATTCGTCTTGATTTTAACCCGCTAAATCTTGTTTGCTCAGGACGCGCTGTTCACAAGCAAAATATTGAATTTTCGCATTTATTCACAGAAACGTTCAGCAGTAGCACGAGTTCTAAACAACACATCAGTATAGACTCTACCAGTACAGTTTGCTCTTTGAACTGCTTCTTAAAATTAAGCCGTTCTTTACCAGGTCATCTTAAGCGGCGGTAATTTAAAGTAAAGCTAATTGAGGCTTTAAGCCGTTTTCCGCTCGCAAAAATCGATGTACCAATATTTATTCTCCTTTCAGTGCTGCACGCTCTACTCAGTTCAACAATTTGGCGCTGCTTGTTGCTTGGGGAACCGTTCGGACTGATCTGCTTGGCGGCACTGACACAGCTGCTCGGCGGAACATTCTGATCGAAATATACTTTCAAGAAGCCAGAAAGAAGCCGAAGCTTCATTCTTTAGTGGCATAGGTCAAATAGAAAATATCAGAATTCACAGAAGGAGATCAAAAATCAAGTGAATTCATATGAGGCTTGTATATACATGTAGTGTCTTGTTTATGAGACTAGTATACGAGGGGGTCTCTTATGGGCTGATGCAGCGAATAGTTCTCAGTTCGTATAATTAAAGACCATTGTGGTACGAGGCATCGTCATGCAGACAGTTGCTGCGTGACGATGTTGCATGACGAAGCTGCATGGAAGAGGCAGCTTCCAGGCAGCCGAAGCTGCACTCTAGTGTCTCGAGTATGTTATATTGATTCCAATTGGGGCTGCAAAGGACTCCTTCATGGTTTCAATTCGAAGTTGCCATGAACGGAAGGGTTTCGCAAACAATGCGCGCCTTGTCATAATGATTGTCGGTTGCTTCCATTGCGGGAGGTGTCTACCATATAAAGACCATAAAGACCACTTCAGGCCACTATGGAACATTGCATGGCATGTAATGGCTTGGCTCGTGATCTTAACCACGAACCTTTTCTTTCAGGTGATTGCTATGCATACATGAAGCGCAGTCGTGTTGACAGCCATGTATGATGCTTTTCTTGGGTGGCTGTTTCGGAGAAAGGTGAAAGTTGGTTTTGCCTAAATGCATAAAATGCACAATTTTTTAATGCATAATGCGTAAAAAAATCTTGTTTTCACGCATTACTGCAGTACTTACTTTGAGCAGAGCAACTCAACAAAGCAACAAGAAGCTTTACGAAAGCTTCGCAGGCAATATCCTATTGGAACATACTGATTTATATGTAAAGTTGTCACCAAATACCTATATTCCGTGTAAAACAAAATGTCTGTCATAACTAAGTACTTGAGGAATGTTAAGTTTGGAGCGAAGCGTCGTACATTTAAAATTTTCGATACAGAATTCGCAGGCATTGTTTTTACGCAATATTTATGAATAGACACGGCGCACTTCGGCGTTGCAAAAGCAGTAACCCCTGTAAGTGTATATAGCTTCGATATCCAAGCAGCAAATTTTCAACATTCACGTAGTTTCGAAAAAGAGACCGCACTTTAGGCGTGACAGCAGAAAGCAGCCAAAACCTGCTTTAGGAAGTACGGCTGGCGCACCCCATGCATCGAGCATGCACGAAGCGAACGAGCGGGCGCGGCAGGCGAGCGAGCTATAGAGCTAGCCGGAGCGAACGGCGTCCTGGCGTGATGTCACTCGGGATAGGGGGCCACTCCAACTACTCGCTGCTGATATCAAAGAAAAAAACGCGCACCACAAAATACGAATACGTGGACTACCCCTGGACGAATACTCCTCAGATGACAGCTGAGGAGAGCACTCGTACACTTTCGTGCTCGTTCGTTGTTTCTTTTTCCTATTAGAACACGTGTACCCTCGTGCGAAAGCTTACTTCGTATAACTGCCGCATTTTTCCTGATTCTCATGTATACTCCGCGCTTCGAAGTTCCTTCATGGGCTTATTTCAGTGCGCGGTCTCTCGACAACCACGCATTTAGCTTTCTTCATCTCCGTTTAATGCGCTGCGGATATATGCAAAAACAAGCACTGACCACTTAGCACTAAACGCGAGACAAATGTGTTTTCTCGTGCGTTTAACAGGCGATATATATGTATATATATATATATATATATATATATATTGCGCAAGTGGTGGAGTGTGCTGTCCGGTTCCTCGGTCCTCTCGCCCCCGGTCTCGCTTCAGCTTCACCTACGCTACATCCCTGGAGCTCCGCTCGGGTCGCCGCCTCTTCTAACTGCACTCGACCATGTCCCAAGACCAGCAGGCCAATACCCCGCACCTCCACCCCTTGCGAGACAACGTTTAGGCGGTCACTCTCGTCTTTATTCTCTCAAGCGAGAGCCCCACCACCGGGCCAAGAATGGTGATGATGAGTATGTACAGATGAGAATATGAAGCGTATGAATAATGCTCACACTATATATATATATATATATATATATATATATATATATATATATATATATATATATACCACCTGGTGTGTGTGCGCGCGTACCACGTGACCGACTTGCCATACTTCACCTACACTTTTTCCCCTTTGACACTCCTAATTCTAACGCATTATAAACGCAATGGAATTGTGCCAGCATGATGATAGCCCTCGGCCCAATTAAGAAGGCAGTGCGCGGTGGCGAAGAGGAAGGGCACTTCCGTTCGAAATTTGCATTAATGAAAACGTTGCTCCGAATGTGTGCGGTGCTTGATGATCGGCATTCCAAATTCAGCTTTTCATCGTCGCGTGTCCTCTCCAGATCGACGAACTCGGTATGTCAAATGGCCAAATACATGACATGTATTCCCATCTAGGCGACTCGTCCTGAGAACATGGCAAGGTCAACCACGCGTACGGTCCACGGACTTGTTCGTCCTGTTCGACAACCGGTCCAAGACAGCTCACACAGCCGGACACCTGACAGTTACTACTGGAGAGCCCTGAGAATACGACACGCGCACCAATATATCTGCAATTCCACATGATTGATGAAGCTATGTTCTTTCTTCAAAGTGGTGAAATGGTGGAGCGTCACCCTCCAATGTGAGAGGTCCAGATATCGAATTCCGGTGTTGCCGGAAACCCATCGGTTTTTCTAATGGGTGGAGACGTACCACGACCCGGCACTCAGTTGTTTATGTGGCTTCTCCTATCATAAGGAGCTTTAATAGAGATTTGCAATGGTCTCTGAGCGCCCCTTCTCTCACCACTGCTACGGTAAAATAGTCGAGCATCCGCCACTGCTGTGGGAGGCAGACGAGTGCGGGCGCCGGGTACCTACCGGTAATGTAGATACAAGCGGGCTTCCGGCCAGCTGCTGGACACCTACAGGAGTTCTAGGCACTTGGAAGGACAACCACATTGGGACGTTTGTGGCGTGGGACAGCCCGACTCCTACAGCACAGATACCCTAGTACCATTTTAATTACGCAACGAAGCTGCGAAGGGGAGTTTCGCAGCCATTTTCGTGTCATAAAAGGAGGGTGCGGTGTCATGTTTGGTAGCAGCCAGCAACGCAACATGCATCGAGGGAAGCGTAGTGATGAATAATTTTAAACGAAAAGTTACCGCGTGTACTCCTTACGGGAACAGACAACGTTTTTGAGGGTATATAATCTAGTCAGTAATCTGAAAGCTTTATTTTTCGCACACTGTTTAACCAGCTAGACGTTGGAGGCCTCTTGTACAGGTGCGGTGGTGGAAACTGGAGGTGCAATCAGCAAGCCAGCCTGCCTGGCATCTCTTTACGAGTATTTCCAGGCCATGGGCGATGAAGCCGCACTCAGAAAAGCCGAAAACAGACCCCTAGTAATTAGGACAGACTTATACAGGTCTACTTTGATAGACGTATCAAATGCTCAGATTGACGTTCATTAGTGAAAAAAAATATTTTTTGTGTAATTTAGGTTGCGCTAACAACAAAAGCTATGTTTTCGAATTTCTCATTTTAACTTAAGACGCAACCCGAACAGTACAAGCTTGACTCTACATGCTATACAAAAGAAATGCAAGCGTACTGAAGGCCATTTCAAAATGCAAATGCAGTGCGATGGAGACGATGCCCTCTGGGAAAAGTGGTCAGCCACACGTCGCTGCATACGGACGCCACAACGTTTTATACGAAAAGACAGGGCTGTGGAGAGACTTTCTATACATTCCATGTTGGCAGGACTCCCGTTTTCGTCGCTTCTCATCAAGGCTATCTCCTGTGTGAGTGTGAATAGCGCTTAGAGCATGCTACCCGGCAGATTGACTCATGTATAACACGGCAAAGTTGTGTTTTCTCCACCGAAAAATGATTGGGATAGAATGACCGCCGCCACCTCACTTGAATATTTTGCCACGCCCCAGGCGATTACAATGAACAACAAATTTTGGAAGGCCACAAAAACACTTAGGATACATAACTTGCGGTGCAGGTCAAAAAAGGGTTGCTGAGTTCTGCCTCTTTATGTGATAAAATTTTTCTTCCTGCAAGCATCAGATTGTAATGGTCTTCTACACCAAGTTGCAACCATCACTTGCCCATCTATATTTTTGTAAAAGCCATAAAAGCTTAATAAACGAAAGCTTATAAACCCCACCCCTCATGTAATAGCGTTACGACAGGGCTCGATCATTAACAAAATAAAACTGAAGTCAAATTTTAGAGGACGACCCTATATAGCGGAAGTGCCTTTAGATGTTCATCCGGTCGCCTTTCTTTCTTTTCCGCCGCATTTAATCCTTAAAATAGAAATCCTTTTATTGAGAAATAGCCTACGCATCCTCTTTGTGAACAAGCAGGCGGCTTTGCGTTTCGTCCCTTTTGTCCAGCTTCGCATAGAAAAAAAATCGTTTTCTTTGCCGTCCGTTGCCATTTCAAGCTTAAATCTCCTTAAATTTACATAGTTTTTTTGTTTTTGTTTTTTAAAGTAACGCAAAGGTCACCCTATTTACGCGCCTTCCCTTTACAGTGTGCCAGACCAAAGAAAGCATATTCGCTCAGCTCGACCTCCTTGCCTTTTCTCTAATAAATCCTCGCCCTCTATCGCTCCAAATCCACAAAATGCTGGTTTACTAATTTAGAGGGCATTGCACTGTGAAGCTATAAACACGTCACCAACGCCACGCGCGTTCGGTGCGAACGCGGGCAAAACGCCGCCGCCGTCGACAACAGTACTGCGCGTTGCTGGTGCTGCTACATGTCCAAGTTTATACAGCTCCTAAGAATTTTGAGAATGACAGCACATAAACAAATGTCATAAAAAAAAACACCAGCACCGCATGCCTTTTATGTTAAATCTTCTCAGACTGAAATATTAAAAGTGCGAAACAGAAAAACACACAGTTTCGCCCGAAAGGCGAAGCATCGATTGCGATAGTAAGTTAGTAGCGAGCTATACGGAGTAGAGTAAGGATAGTAGTTTTATCGGCTGTATAAACATGGACACATTCGCTTACTAACTGAATTAACAAGGATGGTGTCTGTGCGCACACATAAACATGAATGGATCACACTCGATGACCGCACACAACCGCTGTCAAAACACTGGCGTGAGCAAGCGCACCAGCAGCAGCGAGCGTAGGTTCATGCGGTCTATTGCTTGAACGGAAACTGAGCGGGCAAAGCACAGCGCATACAAAGGTAGGAGCCTTGTTGCAGATTGCTTTGAAGATACGGTGCGCGCGACCACCTGTCGCCGCGCAAAGTACAAGTACGCAGTTAATTGCTCGCAGAGCAAAGCCGCAGTTCCTCCCTCCCGCGCTGCCTTCCCGCTTTCCTCCTTTCGCGTGGGTGATTGAATCGCCACTAGCCCTTGCGCCGGTCGCAAGATACGCATTTGGTGCCGCAGCTAAAAGTTGCCTCCCCTCCCTCCCTCTCATCCCTCCACCGCGTTTCGCGCAACGGAAGAAGTCGCATTTGCTCTCCGCCGTGCGTTTGCTCCCCGTGAAAGCCCGCGTGCTTCGCGCGCTTTCACTCGCACACACAGCATACGACCAATGAGAGATTCGCTGTAAAAAATATCACTTGCGTCAAGTTTTGTCTCGTTGTGTTGTGTGTTCATAAAAACAGTCACATGCCTGCTCGGCTCACGTTGCACAGTCACAGCGTAAGCTAGAGGAGCGGCTCCATAGAGCTCCATTTTCTGCAGAATGCACTCTTCCCGTCGTTTTTACGAGAATGATCTGAACTGTTCTCCTGGCGCCGATTGCTAGCTGCGGCTTGTGCTGCTCTCTGCACAGCGGTCTGCGGAGCCCGATATTGCCTGGTGGCGGCCACGCGCGTAGCTCTACGATTCGCTTCTTCAGCAGCGGTTCGTACCTTGCGAGGAGGCGACATAACGTGTACCGAAGCGTAAACAAAGGCATCCAGGCTACGTGCAGCATATGTCACATCCTTGACACGCTGGAATGAAGAACGCTAGGAACAGGCTACGAAACTTGTAGCTGGCGCATGACGGTGGAATATTTATGCAAGAAAACTTGCCATTTCGCAGAAACACTTTCTGGCACAAGCGCGTAAAGAGCGCCAGTTTTAAAAAGTATACCACATGAGCTGAATCAGAAAGCAGTACTTAACGCTACGGGCTTCATGGTCCTATTCCTGACACTGCAACTCTGGGCCGTCCAGCGAGCCGAGGAAGCCGCTTCGAGACAAGGTCTCGGAACCGTGTCCGCGGCGGGGGCCCAGACCCACTAAAAGGACGCCGGACTCAAATCTGATTGATTTGATAATAAAATTTACGTTCATCTTCTTTATGGTCCTATTATTGCTACAAACAGGGCGAAAGCCCAAACTACGGAAGAACTATGGCATTATGTGTAACTTAAGAGCGAAAAAAATTTTGATGCGGTGCCTCGCTCCTGTGCTCAAAAGTGGTCATATTTAAGAAAGTATCGGGGCTTTAAGTAATTCAACCGCGTTCAACCGTCTATCTAATTATAAATAATCTGATACACATTACTGAAATTTTCCGACGGCAGGATTCGAACAAAGGACATCTAGCACAAAAGCCCCGTTTTGAAACCATTACGCGAAGGACGTATTGACAAGCGGACCACTGCAATTAACAGTGATTAATTAGGCGTGCTCGCAGACTCTTATTACTTTCTGCACTAAAAAGTATAAATATCTTTGAAATGTAGTCCAATTTACGGCCACCTAAAGCATAATAAACGAAGCCACAAGAACGTCTGAAGCCCAAGCACGAAGATCAGACAAATCCATGCACTACCCATAATTCCCATCATGGATGATTGACCGAAGTGCCAGAGTTGCCTCTAGTATAAATGTAGGAAAATCCACGCCACAGCATACCTCGAATTTCAGTTTATCCAGTTCTTCTGCAATTGCTGCCGTGCATAGTAGTAGAGTTACCTTACCTCCTTACGTCACCATTTCCCTCTCTCGCGCTTCCCCCCCCCCCCATCTATGCGAGCTGCGAGCGAAGCGTGGCAAGGCTATTTGTTATTCACTCGTGTTGTGACTGCATTGATTCTACGCATTCTCTACCTCTTCTCCTTACCTCACCTCTACCATTCTACCTACCTCCCCTATAGACGGTTGGGCGTTAGTATAAAGGTAAGCGCTGCAGTTTATGCAGTGCTTTTGCGGAGGGTCACAGATATTCAGCAGTCGAGAGAGTCTCCAGAGGGCATTGTGGCGATGTGATTCAAAGGTCCAAACGAGTTTCTCACGTATCCTTTTCTCTATGCCATACTGCTATGTATATACACGCTCTGCGCCACCTCCCGACTCGGCGTGCAAGACAGCAGCAGCCGTGGATAAGTCGAAGGAAGAGGAAAAGAAGGCTTGGGTAACTCGGTTGGCGTATCAGGATAGATAGATAGATAGATAGATAGATAGATAGATAGATAGATAGATAGATAGATAGATAGATAGATAGATAGATAGATAGATAGATAGATAGATAGATAGATAGATAGATAGATAGATAGATAGATAGATTCTTCTTCTTTTTCTTCTTTCTGGGGTTTTACGTGCCAAAACAAGTTCTGATCATGAGGCACGCCGTAGTGGAAGGATCCGGATTAATTCTGACCTCCTGGGGTGCTTTAACGCGCACTACAATGCAAGTACACGGGCGTTTTTGCATTTCGCCAGCATCGAAATGCGGCCGCCGTAGCCGGGATAAATTCAAGTTGTCTGAAGTAGGCAAAAATGACAATCGCTATAATAACGCAACTACAGCAACACATTCAATAAACGCGTACATAACTACTGTGTGATAATGGTGCAATAAATTAAGTAAACTATTCTTTCGTAAATAGCAACTTGCAGTTTTGATATAGTGCCCAAATATTAAGAAACCCAAGCACTCCCAGTTTTAACGATGGTGCTCAAAAATCATATTTAAGGGAGAAGACGGCTGGGATAAGAACAAAACAGATTCGTTTCTCCAAAATTATACGCTGGAGGCAATCGTGCTTATTTGTACTTGGCTGAGAGTGGGTCCACCTCGACCTCATGAGTACTGACTACACAGCGGTGGCTGATGGGCACCAAATTGTTAAGTCACGCAATGAAAAGTGCACTCGCGGACAACAAGTGCTTCTTTCTGCAATTAGATGCTGGCGCACGCTTTCACAAGAGCACCATGATATACTCTAAAAATTGGATCTCTTTATACGCTGTTGTCTTCTCAGCCATCTGCTCAATGCTTCGAAACTATCGGAGGCAAACAAATCTCAAATGCTCCTCTAAGCTGGACAATCGGTGCGTCTGTATATCAGTCTCACGTAGAATAAAAATCTGCAGTTCCTGAACCATCCCTAATACAAGTGATCAAAGACCTCCAGCACATAAGAATGCTTGATTATTTTGAATTTCTTTAGCAGATTCATTTGCTCTACTGCGCTATTGCATTACATCACTGGGGCGATGGTCTTTGGCAATATAAACTGGCGAAACAAGGCGATATTAATCAACGACTTGGTATGAAGGCGTAATGTTTAGTACACTTTGCAAAGAGTAAATTTCGAAGTAAAAAATGTCGCAGTTTCGCCCGAAAGGCGAAGCATTAATTGCGATAGCAAATTAGTAGAGAGCTATTCGGAGTAGGGATAGCAGTTTTATCAGCTGCATAAACTTGGACGCATTCGCTTACTCACTGAATTTACAAGCGTGGTGTCAGCGCGCACAAGCAAACATGAATAGATCACACTGAATGACCGCAGACAACGAGTGCCAAAACGCTGGCAGCAAGCGCAGCCGCCGCAGCGGGCGAAGGTCCGTGCGGTGTATCGCTTCAACGGGAACTGAGCGGCGAATGCACAGCGCATACAAAGGTCAGAGCCGTGTGGAGATAAGAGACGGTGCAGGCGACCGCCACAGCCGGGCAAAGTACAAACGCCGTTGTTGGCAGAGTAAAAGCTGCCCCCTCCCCCCCTCGCTCCCGCTCTGCCGTCCCGTTTTTTGCTTTCGCGTGCGAGATTGAGTGGCCAGTTGCCCTTGCGCCTGGTTGCAAGATACGCATTTCGTGCGGCAGCACAGCGTCGCCCCGCCTACCTCCCTCCCATACCCCCACGGCCTTGCGCGCGACGGTCGCGTTTGCTTTTTGCCGTGCGTTCGCTTCCGTGATAGCGCGCGGGGGAATATAAATAAAAGCGGAATGCTTGCGGGTTGTAGGACGATCGCTGTTTTGAGCAAATTAATCTGCACCAGGAACAAACGCGATGATGAGCGACCTTCAGTGGCGACAAATCCAACCTTAATTATCCACGTACAAGACCGCTGACTGCAATTTCTTTCCATGCAACTTGAGCAGTCTCAGTTTTTCCGCGTTCTCTAGATCTAAAAATACAATGGCTCGCGCGTGCAGTTTCCCGTTTTCCTATTTTGCGCGAAAAAGAAAAAAGTATAGGGCTGCGAAAACACACACGCCTCGAGATTGCGGAGCAACGCTGACAGTATCGATTCCTTCTGAGATAGGACTAGAAGGAACTAGATGACCAGCATTTCTCCGGCTCCGCAGTTGTAGTGCAAAACTTTGTCGTCACCTGAGACGTGAACTAAACACTCTCAAAGCGAAGGGAGAGAGAAAGATAAATGTTTCTTGTGCGAATCCCCTGTGTACTCTCGAGATGAAAAAAAAAGAAAGTGGTGGAAACGAGAACGGAAACAGTGACAATGCACCCTCTTGTTATTCCTATGGTGTTTGCTCAGTCGATGAAGGAAACCCAAAGCCGGGTCCTCAGATACGCCTGTACTGAGATCGTTTCGCGAAGCAATAAAAACGATTTGGGGATAGAATCAAGGTATATCACGGGGAGACAAACTTTTCATATCAGAGATAGTATGTCTACGACGTGGACAATACTCAAAGCAAATCAAGATCCTGAAAGTGGTACCTTCCGCTCGCACAGTATGAACGTGGTGCAGTGAGGATGGCCATCCGCGTTTTTCGTTTAGTAATACCAACGCACATTCTGTATCATACGCATGAATATAATGAAAATATACGATTGAGAACCACGCCCGAAAGTAGGAAAAGCAGTACTGCGCAACTGCTACACAGTACGCTGGATTTGTAAGCAATTGGACATAACAAGTTCTCCAATGGCGCGAAGTGAAACAGACAATTAGCATGGAGATATAAAGCGATATTGTAATTTCATTATATTATATTTTAGTAGTGTTGCTTTTCCCCCAAAGAAATATTTTATACAAGGTGACAATGGTCGTCTTACTCACTAGCACCGGTTTCTCATTGTACGTCGTACAACGTACATGCGCATATAGGGTGTTATATAATACCAGACATCCCCAACCCACTCGCCACAGAAGGAGAGATGCATTGCCGCATATATAAATGAAATACGAGAGTGGCTTTAACGAAAATTGAGCCTTTCCTAAGGAGATGAGGAAAGTTACACCACCCTATAACCAAGATATTTATTGTAGATACTGCAATATTTGAACATCCTCCAGAAAAACAGTGGCAGCGTGGGCGTTGATACTCTGTCGTTGCATACGTTCGCGTGATTACACAGCGCTTTACGCTGCAGGGCCGACGTCAATAGATTTCCCGTTATTACAGATCCGCAGCCTAATGTAGACCGCTAGGAATTATTGCTTTTAAGTTGTAATAGTAACCCACAGGAGCTCCTCGCGTTGCCTCCCTCGCCAGGGCAGAACGATTCCTCTAGAAGAAAAATAAATACAGCAGAACTCATCTCATGATGAATGTCGACATTCCCGCGGCTAGCATGAACGAAATGTAGCAACGTATTTTATTGCCGTTGCTGAAACTCGTCGTATTTGACGCGTGAACGAAACGGGGCTCCTATGACCCTCTGAACACGCTGCGCCATATCTCGGTGCCTCTGCAAAGTCCGCACGTTGCGGGTGTGTAAATATGTATTCAGTAATTATTATCTTAGTATGAATGACGTGGGTATAATTCCGCAAAGCACCGAAAAACGTTCAAAGAATTTTTTGTCGCTAAGTAGTGACACATACGTAGCTGCACATTCCCAGTGACCCAAGTTGTTCCGACGGTTGGTTTCGAACCCGGTCCCCTCAGCACTGCCGCCCGATGCTCTATACCCATCAGACCAAGGAATACCAGATGAACAAAGTTGGCGCGAATAATTTGTGGCACAGATGTAGACAAAATAATAGATAGACGGGCAGAAACGGGAAAGTGGTGAGGTATCCTAAGAATACCGATCAAAATAAAAACAAAAATCACGGACGGGATTGTCTACGAGGTTGGTGTCGGTGAACTCGGCAGCACAACTTTAGTCGTTATCTTTAGCGCCGCAACATACAGCAAATCAACTTCTCCTGAAGAGGACGCATGGCGAGCAATACGGAAGATGGCAGCACTGGCTCCTGCACGTCTCCTATATGACCTCTGCTATCTGACAGTGCTGCACGTGCATACTAGGTAGATATTTAAAGAATGGGCGTGCCTGCATCATTGAGGTTGAGTACCATAGGATACTCAAAGTACCACAGGCACCGTAACAGTGACATTGGCTGTAAAAGAAAAGGTAAGGGCAGCCTAATTCTAGGAAGTGCATAAGAGGCGCCGAAGATGGCAGAATAAAAAAGTCACAGGCCTGCGCGGCACACGCAGCACAGTCACAGTGTAATCTGGTGGAGCGGTTTAACAGTAGCAATTTCGGCACCACGCACACAAGAGTCTTCGCGGCAAAGTCTCCTCGCCTCGTTTTGACGGGAGCGATCACAACTGTCCGCCTGGCGTCGACGGCGAGCTGCGGTTTGTAATGCTCTCTACACAGCAGTCTGCTGAGCCCGATGATGTTTGGTTGCAGCCGCGCACGTTGCTCTACCATTCACTTCTTCAGCAGTGGTTCGTACCTTGCCAGGAGACGCCATAACGTGTACTGAAGAGGTACCGAGAATATGTGGCGCACATCTCACATCGGGATCGCGTTTATTGTGCGCCTCGTCTGAATCGCATTGGTTATTTTTTGGCTTCTGCCTAATAAATAATTAGTCCTGATAGATTAATCAACTTCTCTATTATTATAATTAGATAAATGTCAATAAGAAAGTTGTAGAGCAACCTGAAAAACTCCCTATACAGCTTTCCGTTGCTCAATACGTGCTATATAAGAGTGTTTTTCCGAGCGTGAAAGATACCCGCGAATACACGCAAAGCGCTTGGAACGGCTACTCGCGTGGCAGTTCTCAAACTCAGCGGCACAGCCCATAGAAAAACGACAGCCTATCATCCCCAGACGTACAGATTAACGGAGCGTTTGAACAAGACACTTGCAGATATGCTATGCATGTACGTACGTGCATGTACCTCATCCCTATACATGTGGCTTTGCATGTACTTCATACTCACCCATCTAGCCCCAACCAAATGGGACCGACGATTATACAATTACGTGCGGGCGTTTCTGAAAGATCGCACTGCAAGAATAGGTACAACAAATATACGTTCGGACTCCATCCCTCTTGCGGGAAAAGCATGCCACAAGGGTCAGTGCTTTCGCCCGTGCTATTTAACATGGCTATGAGCAGACTGCCTCCACTACTAGATGCCATACCGGGAAGTAGGCATGCGTTCTATGCTGATGATATCAGCATTTGGGCCACCAGTGGCTCATATGGGGAAAAGAGGACGCACTATAAGCAGCAGCAGATGTCACCCAGCAATATGCAGCGGCAGGGGGACTTAAAGGTCAGCTAAAAAGTCCGAACTGCTATAGTAAAAAAATACAAACGAAGCATCACCTACCGCCTGACATCACGGTGATTATAGAGAGTGAACATGCAAATAAGGTAAACAAATTACGGTTACTGGGAGTCCACGTCCGAGCCAAGGCGAAGGCGACAAATACCCTGACGCTACTGAAGTAACAACCTAATTAGGAAGTCCTCATGATCCGAAGGGCCACCAACCGCCACCACGACCTAAAAGAATCCTACGTCATGTGCATCATACACGCCTTAATCGTAAGCCACATTACCTATCACGTACTTTACCACCTACCCAAGAACAAACAAACCAGCTAGGCATCCTCGTACGCACAGTGGTGAAAAGGGCGACAGGCCTTCCTATCTACATCTCAACAGTCAGGCTATTATATAGCTTGGTTTGCACAGCACCATGGCCGAATTAATCAAAGCTCAGAAAGTCAATGAGATCGAACGACTGACACCTACATCGACAGGTTGGTTTGCACAACACCGTGGGTGAAATAATCGAAGCTCAGAAAGTCGATGAGATCGAACGACTAAAACGTAGATCGACTGGAAGTCACGTACTCAGACAATTACGATATCGAACATCAGAGTTTACCCCACGTGACCCCCTGTCAATCGCAGAAAACATCAGATAAAACATTACAGTGGCCCCATACCTCGGAATATGCAGCCCGAACACCATAAAGGCCGGCGCGCTGCACGTGTGATGGCATTGCACGGAGATTACTCCAATGACCTCTACACCTACAGCTAAAGTGGTAACAGTGGCCGACTGGAGGACCGAAGCAGTATTATCAGCGATAATAGGCACCGACAACTCCACGGAAGTGGAAGAATGTGCCATAGAACAATCCATCGGCTCTCCATCCCCAGATAAGATAATATATATTATTGCGATAGCAAGTATATGGACACTCCAAAGCAGATTTCTGAGGTCGGCGTCGCCGTCATCGTTGCCGTCGCCGTGAGGTTCCGTATGACGTCAACGGCGATGAAATCGTCGCCACGCTGTATGTGCGAGTGAAAGGGCGCGAGGGACGCGCGCTTTCACGGGGAGCGAACGCACGTCGGAGAGTAAACGCGCGTTCTGCGCCGTGCTCCCTGAAGGGCTGCATAATTAAGCGTCTCTTTCCTCCTTTCCATATATAGAGAGCAAACGCAACTTTTTCCGTCGCGCGAACAGCTGTGGGGGGACGGTAGGGAGGGAGGGGAGGCGACGTTTAGCTGTGGCACCAAATACGTATTTATATAAACACGCCGCGCGCGTTCAGTGCGAACGTGGGCAAAACGCCGACGGCGTCGACAACAGTTCTGCGCGTTTCTGGTACTGCTGCATGTCCAAGTTTATACAGCTGATAAAACTACTATCCTTACTCCGTATAGCTCTCTACTAATTTGCTATCGCAATTGGTGCTTCGCCTTTCGGGTGAAACTGCGACAATTGTTTGTAATAGATTCCGAGCCAGCACGTCGAAAATACGCAGAAGGGCAGATTTCCCCGATGGCTAATAACATGCTACAGAAGAACCAACATATCCCACTAGTTCACCTAGTTTGACACCTGGACATGCGTCTCTCCCTGGCAATGAGCGGGTTCATGCGAAAGCCCGAGGCCACACCCTCCGGGCGGAGGTGGAAGGCCAGTCCAACCCAGTCAATGTGGAAACGATACCACTTACATACACGCAGATACTACAACACCACCGACTCTCCCGTGAAACTAAACAGTGCAGAAGCAGCCACTTCGCGCCAGCTCCAGCCTCATATGTTTCCTAGCCTTCCTCTCCGCCTCACTTTTTGCCCTACCCAGTATCCCGACAAATGTCCTTTCTGTGGAGGACACCCAAACCTCTACCATTCTGCGTGGGAATGCTCGAAACCACCCGGCCTACCTAGAATACCCAATGCCTCCCCATCCCAGTGGGAAGCCGCTCTTTCCAGACTTGGACGACCAGCGATACCTGATTGACCGGGCCAGCGGATAGCAGCAGCAAATGGGGCCCTGGACTGAAGGTTCCACCCTCTGGGACTTCATTCATCATTAGCCTATATTTATGTCCACTGCAGGACGAAGGCTTGTTCCTGCGATCTCCAATTACCCCGGTCTTGCGCTAGCTGATTCCCTTACCTGCGCCTGCAAATTTCCTAATTTCACCCCACCTACTTTTCTGGCGTCCTGGACTGACTGGGAGCTTACCAGTGTCGTTCAAAAGAACAGTGTCAATTATTGCATTCTACCGGTGCTGCTTGATTCTACCTGCTTGATTTAATCAGGTATGCTATACATGCCTTTTATCAACCATTTTACAGCGAAACTGTCTATGGCTGGGGTTCTATGCATTTTTTGTGTCCGTCAACAGATCTACGTGTTGACTTTACTGAGCTCTCGAATTTGATGCAAAATCGCTTCATTCCATGCAAAAGCTTATACGTAGATCTCGTCACTTTGATATGCATTTTAAGTAGATTCGTTATCAATAGGCACCATTTTCAAAATCAGTAGCCTCTCAGGTAGATAATAAGGGTTCCTCGATCATTTGCCACTGTGCGACCCGCGTCGGCCATGTGTACGCTCGCACCGCCATCTTTTTGTCGTCGGTCCAAGCGCTTGCGTGCCTAGTTTCCCTCAGCTCTCCCGGCGTGGCGCTCCCGTCGCGCGTGTCTAGTTTCCTCTGGCTCCTCGAGGTGGCGGTAATCTTCCACGCGAACTAGATTAGACATGTGTATGCTGCAGTAAAGATCCAGAGACCACACAGCACATCCTAATAGAATGCGACGAGATCCACCCAGCGAGAACCGTAGGTAGTGTGCAAGTACCAGAAGCGCTTGGGTTTAAAGTGGAAGGAAACATCAACAGATATGAAGTAGAGATAAGCAAGAGACGATTCGAGTACTGGTGAAAAAAAAGCAGGAAAAAGATTGATACGTTGAAATCATCGGTAGCGGTACAAGGTAAATTTCTGAAAAAGAAAGATTAATGAGCGGTATACAAAAATGCTAGATAAAGAACATGTATGGTATACCTGATTAAATCAAGCAGGCTAGGTGACTATTTGTCGCCGCCCGGTTGCAAAGGGGATGCCAATAAATCATCATCATCATCATCATCATCAATAAAAGTCCCTTGATAATAAGTACCGCAAGTCTTTGAACTGTGCCCCTTGCGCGTCCCCTCCGCGGGAACCAGTTTGAATTGAGATGCCACGCACGCATAAGTGGGTGACGATTATTATTTCGTTTTCTCACGGACAGTGTGCAGGGGGTGTTCACATGATCGCGAACGGTTATTGCTGTTATTGACTTCTAGGTGGAGGATGTGAACCTTCGCTTTACTAGCCAAAGCTTTAAAACCACCTTTCTACGGTGTTGTGTGGGGAAACTTTTTTCGTCTATGTAACACGAGCCGAATCGGCATTTCGGTGTGAACTATCAAAGTATACGTTATCCAGAGGCGTTTCTCTTGCCAAAAAATATACAATGCCTTCTGTGCTGATAGGTATACCGTGTATTTTTTAAAAGCTTCCTCGATACCGACGCCTAAGGAATATTCTGTAAATACTTTTCCTCAGCTTCTATTATTGCGGTCGATGAGCGGTTGTGTGCCGGCTTGATTGCACTGAAATTGAGCAACCGTCATATTCAGTTTAGAGACCACAGCACAAAAGCTACTTTCACATTGAGAAGACAAACACATCGATGGACGATGCACTCGCGACTAATTCATTATAAGAAGGCACGCTGAATATAATACTTGCCGTGTACATGCGCACACAGGCAAGAAAAAGAACAGAAAAACATATAGAGGGATGTTCCACAAGCAATACCGCCGTCGCCACTCAAGATAAATAAAATTTGCTCATACCTTTGATCTAAATACTGTGTCACCTCTATGTCGTGTGCTAAACTGCTTCGCTGGTAATCCACCTTCACAGCAGTGGTATGGCGCGCAGTTTTATTTTTGTACATCTCCTCAATCTTTTTTTTATCCATCCTGTACCGCTACCTATGACTAACAGATCCGGTCATATCAATCTCTTCGCTACTTTTGTTTCCACTATTGCTCTAAACGCCTCTTGTTTATCTCGACTGCTGACGGCTGATGCTTCCGTTAACTTTAAACCCAATCGCTTCTGAAAGGTGTGCGTTACCTACGGTTCTCACTGGGTCAATCCCTTCGCTTCCCATTACAATGTGCTGAGTTGTCTCCTTATTTTTGCTGCAGCATACACATGCCACATCTAGTTCCGAATATTTGCTCGATCCGGTATGTTTTTGTCCTTAAGCAACCGGCTCAAGCGTCAAATAGCAAGGCACTACCTTTTGTGTTATCGTACAGATTATCATTTCTAATTTCTTTCTATTCATTCATGTAAATCTCCATGGTCCTTTTTGTTTCCATTCCTTGCATCCAATTGACTGTCTCCGTTTCTCTCACTTTCTTTCTGATGACGGTCGTCTATTTACACTTTCATTCACCCTGTACTTGGTTGAGCACTTTGTTGCCCTCTTTCTCCATTACGTGCGCGCGCTTTTTGGGCACAGATACCAGTGCACTTTCGCAGCCCATTTATTTTCATCCATGTTCCTGAGTATTTCTTCAAAACTATGTTTGCTCCGCACTTTCTGACTTTAAAAAAAGCCCAACCCATGTCACTCTGTCCTGCCTACCTTGGGCTCCCAAAGCCAATCGGCTTACCGATCTTCATTTACCTTCCAACCCCGACGAGGTATCTGATTTCAAGCACGGAATGGCGTTTGCGAACGTCTGCGCGAACGATGCGCCACAAACGCAGTGGATACGTGCCGCTTCTCAATGAACATCTTTCGCGCCAACGGTTTAGCGAGCCGTGCCATCAATCCACTGGGTATGCGCCGCTCTTCATTAAAACTCTCGCCAACTGGGGTCACTTAGTATGTGCCACGGGGTGTGCGTCCAACGAGGGAAGCGTTCTCAGCGTTCGCACGCGCCACCGCACCGCACTTCTTGGCAGCGGCACTAGGTGACGTAACGGGTCCAGAAAGATGCGCGAGAGTGGAGCTCGGCTGACGCATGACGCGTTTCTCAGCGTTCGCACGCACGGTCGCGCCATGCATCTTGGAGGCCACGTGCAGGCTTCCCAGCGGCGCTGCTAGAGGGCGCAGCGTGCTCATAGGACATCTAGAGCACTGGTGGGGGAAAAAAAGCAGGGAAGAGGTGGATACGACCCGATCCGTTAGAGGCATAGGTCTATAGGCATACAAGGTCTATAGAGAAGTTTTGAGGAAGAAAAAAAAACATTAAGGATATGTATGCAAAATACTCGAATGAAAAAACATGTACAGCATACCTTATTAAATCAAGCATGCTAAGTAAATATTGGTTTAATGCTAAGCGCATTACCGATGACAGTCATCGTGAGCTGGGTCTTGCCGAATTTTTTTCATATCCCACTGTGTTATGCTATGCGGGTTTCTTTCCTTCGGCCCTTTTAGGGCGAGATTTCTTTTTCTGCCTACGCTTCCGTTTTTGCCGCGGCTGCGGCTGTTGCTGTTGACAGCTGTCTGCTGCTTGATAAGTCCGTATCCAGGCGAATATAATTGTGTATACGTATTTGAAGTATATATATGAGCCGACTGCTAGCATCCCAAAAGGGCTTATGTAAACACTCTATGCTGATCAACTAAGTAGTGCGAGCAAGCGCTCCTCAGCTCTGCGTCGCAAAAAAAAAGAAAAAGAAAAGCATTCCAACGCATAACCTGAGCACAGAGTTTTGGCTCATAAGTATCTCTAAGATACACATACCTCTCATTGGCACAGAGCATTGTAATCAACGAAGCATTTGATGTACTTAATTTTCTTTAATTTAGCCATACGGTTAGCACCCATTTGGTGTGTACCATTTCTTGCCCAATTCTCCAGATCGGGTAAGCGCCACTGTGGCACAAAAAAGTACTTAATCAAAATATGCAGCTACATATTTGTCGTACTTCTCTGTGCCTCCACTTGTCATTGCCTTTATTCCTTCGCAAATGAGAGGAAGGCGGAATAACAAGTAAGCCACCTAGTCTTAGTCCAATTTCCACCTTAGACGTGAGGAGGGAATCAAAAGTGAAAGCGACTGAAATCATAAATTCAAATTAGGTTCGTGCACTGGACGATGCTGAGCATTTTTACAGTCGGGCACTCAATTGACTGCTGCCTTGATGTGTTGTACAACGGCTAGGGTGGCTTTCTTGGCGGATGAACACACAAGCCAGGCTGTCTGGGCCTTCGCTTTGGTTAAAAAGGCGTGTTCGATAATGCGGTCAAGGCACCCTGGAATGATCCTCGAGCTCACTTTTCCTAGCCGGGCTTTCAGAAGCTGCCGCACAATGCTAAAGAAACATACGAAAGGACGACCAAGTGTACGTTTCGGACCTGAACAATACGGCAGAAATTTTGCGCAGCTTTGTGGCCAGTTGCAAATGCGTGAACAGTGCACTAAAAGATATGCGCGCAGGCGCACTAGCTCCTGACATATATTACGCTGAAGATTGGCGCTGAGCCGTGCTCCCTCAAGGGCTGCAGAAGATAGCGTCAACCTTTCCCTTTCCTCAAGAACCACTTACTACTGAAGATTGGTTTACTGTTTGCCATACGTACCTTTGGTAAACCTAATGCTGTCTGACTATAACATCAGGTGTGGTTACGTTGAATGTACTGAGCAAACTGGGGGAAAACATTACGACAGCTGAAAGAAGGTTTTGCGGGAATGCTATGTTTACCAATAATTTCCATTGAGTAATTCATTGATGTGAAGTACTGGACGGCCAGCAGTGTTCTGCGAATGGAGACGTGGTCGAAAACTCATGGGTGAGAACATGCAAGTTAGGGAGCCTACATTCAAGCGCTGATTTAAACGGCGTTGCATGTAGGCTCCCTAATGCATGTGACGGTCGCAGCTGTATTTAGAGTAGCGCACGCGACGGAGTCCGAGTTCCTGCGGCGGAACGGCGTATTGGCGAGTGGACAGGTCTCGATGGGCTGCGGTCAGTGGACTGATCTGCAATCCCTTCTTCAATGGAGATCGCCTCTGGGCCTGGATTCAGTTGCTTTAAGTTACGTTTTGGAAGGTGATGTTCTCGACACTCAGCAAGCTTGATTTGTATTGAATTTTGGGGGCCTTACGTGCCAAAACCGCCATTTGATTATGAGGCACGCCGTAGGAGGACTCCAGAATAATTTTGACCACCAGGGGATCTTTAACATGCCCGCAATGCGTGAGACACGGGCTTTTTTGCATTTCGCCACCATCGAAGTGCGGCCACCGCGGCCGGGATTAGATCCCGCTACTTCGTGCTTAGCAGAGCAACACCATAGCCGTTAAGCCACCACTTGGTACTCTGCAAAAGAAAGCCTGGTAGCAGCCGAATGGCCCGTCCTGAGAAAAAGGTGAATGACGCGGATGTCGGCGAGCGACGTCGCTGTGTGGCTGATACGGCACAGACTCACGAGCAGCGGGCGGCATCCGCTTGGCTACTATTCGTGAAAGTTTCACTATGCTATAACGCGAAGGCAATAGACGTCGTGCCAATGGTTAATCGTCTAGGGTGTCTCAGTAACACCGCTGCTGTCGACGCGCTATAGAATCGGCACTAAGAGACATCACTGCCAAAACAGCCCATGCGACACTCTATCTATTGCGACAGCAAATTAGTAGTCCGCTATACGAAGTAAGGATAGTAGTTTTATCGGCCGTATAAACTTGGACATATTCGCTTACTGAGTAAATTAACAAGTATGGCGTCATCGCGCACAAGGTAAACTTGAACATCACACTCGATGGCTGTGGACATTCGGTGTCAAAACGAGCAGCAAGGAGCGTATACAGTGACCTCCACGCTGTCTATCGCTTCAACGCAAACTTAGCGACGAGTACACCGCACGCACAAAGGTATGAGTACACCGCACGCACAAATAGGGCGCGAGCGACCACGCGCGGCCTCGCGAAGTACGCAGTTGGGGCCGGAGTAGAAAGCCGCCCCCCTTCCCTCTCTGCGCGCGCGAGATTGAGCCGCGATCGTCCGTTCCCGGTCGCGGAATACGCAGTTTCTGACGTTTTAGGGGCGTAGCTCCTCTTAGTCTAACCTTGTCACGTTTCCGTTGTCCGGCGTATCTCCCGGCAGTAAACGGCAGTATCTCCCGTATAATGCAATAGATGGCACTGTCTCATAGAAGTACATACAAACTGCAGTTCAGGGACGATATTCTAGATGGCGCTGTACACAATCTGTGTCGGCATCACCATGTCTCGTCTCATTTCCTAGATGGCGTTGGTCCAATAGAATTGTGTGCAATATGGCGCTTGTGTGAATCGACACTAGATGGCGCTGGAAGTGCCGCTGCTCTCCGATTGGCTGCTGCGCGGGCTGAGCGGGGAGCAAGCGCCTCTCTCATTTCTTGGATCGTCGCCGTACGTGTCGGATCGTTGGTGGAGCATGGACGATGCGCAGCGGCAGGCGCGGATGGCCCCTGCCGCTCGTGCTCGTCGGCAGGATCCCGCGGTGCGAGCTCGAGAAGCTGCCGCCAAGCGAGCGCGGCGCCTGGCGGATCCCGAGACGGTGCGCGCCAATGACGCCGCAGCGAAACGTGCACTACGAGGAGCGGACCCCGAAAGGCGAGAGCGGGAAGCGGTGGCTAAGCGAGCGCGGCGCCGGGCAGACCCGGATGGTGCTCGTGCGCGGGAAGTGGTGACCAAGCGACGGCAGCGGTCTCACATTCAAGGAGCCGACGCGCGGTTCAAGCGGGAATTTCTCGCTCATTCGTTTGGCCACAGTTGCGACGTGTGTGATCGACTTTGGCTCAATAATAACCTCACCACGGTTTCTGGCATCAGGAACCAGCAGAATCGGGCCGCCGCCATCGCCGTGCTCCGCCGCGAGTTTCCCGGTGGCGAGAAGGCGCGCAGTGAGTAGAAACTTTGCTCCGCGTGTAAAGACTCGTTGGTCGCTGGGAGGGTGCCTCCGTTGAGTGTGTCGCACGGGTATCGCTACCCGCCGAAACCGGCGGGGTGGCCGTCTACGTCAAGCAGAAGATCCCTGCTGTGGACCTACAAGTGCCGCTCACCAGCCAGAGTCATCACGGTGAATATGCTGCGCTCGAATTTGGTGACTCGGGTATCGTCGTCATGGTCATGTAGCTAGCGCCCAACCTATCCAACGGGGACGTAAAGTTCTTCGTGGACACCGCGTGCAAAGACTTTGACGCCAAATACACAAACAGACCGTTCGTGCTCGTGGGTGACTTTAATGTCGACATATCGGACCGCTCCACCAACGATTGGCTCGTTCAGCACATGGCCATCAGATACTCGCTCAGGTGCATCTCCCTAGACCACCTTGCACCTACTACCGTGCGGGGGTCGTGCATAGACATCGTGTTTGTTAACATTCCCCTTAAACCGGTACTCGAACCCCTAGGTGTGCACTTCTCCGACCACAAGTGCGTAATATATAAAGGTAACTTGAAGTCTCAATAAAAGTTTTCTTCACCGTACCTCACGTGTTTGCATGATGATTTCATCGGGCGAACTTCTCGGAGGATTAACGGTATCACCCATAACTTCCGGAGCTTCACCCACCTCACCATCATTCACCTCGTGGTAATGCTGTGATTTTCTTTATGCTAACTTGGGTAACTTAGTGTTTGCCACCGGGAATTTGCCGCACTACAACGACGAAAAAACATCCCTTAAGTTTCTCCGATGCTGAGCGGAATCGAACTCACGTTACAACTCATGGACAGCCCTAGCAGGCTGCGCAACGAATGCACTGGGCCTTTCACGTCAACGCTTTAGCGAACTCCACCATAAATACATTGGGCATGTGCGGCTCTTCAACGAACCTCTTGCCAACTTGGGTGCCTGAGTATATGTGCCACTGAGTATGCGGAATACGAAGGAACTATTCTCAGCGTTCCCAGGCACCGGCGCGCCGTGCTTCTCCACTCGGAGGCCATGCACGAACTTCTCGGCAGTGCCACTAAATGGCGCACCCTGACCAGAAAGAAGCGTGAGAGAGGAGCTCGTTTGCCGCATGACGCGTTTCTTAGCGTTCGCACGCACCGGCGTGCCATTTGGGAGGCCACGTGCAGGCTTACACAAGTATAAAGCAAGCTGTGTTCCGGTTGTGTACTTTTTTTCCGAAATATAAGATAGATGAAACATATTTTTAAAGAGAATTGAATTGCGCCATTATTTTTGTAGGAGCATCAAAATTGTTCTAATCAAGAAACGAAACGAAAATTTTCCTTTAAGTAATCTCTTGATCGTAGAGTACATTCACAATCACCCTGGGTACTTTTAGTGCAGGCTGTCGGTATTTTGTTAATTATATTTCTGGGAAGAATTAGGCACCATCTCAGGGCGCGTTTTTGTTGTCCTCCATCGAGGCAGGATTCGCCGAAACAACAGGGACAGTTTTAAATCAAACACAGCAGAAAGCAAAACATATGCAAGCCATTAAGAAAGAAAGGCGAAAAAAACAGCGATACATAATGGCCCAGACAAACATTGACTAACGCTCAAGCCGACCTCTCTGCCTTTCTTCAAATAAACCTCTCTCTCTCTTCTGCCTTGAAATATAGGGACGGAAGTTTGTTTCTAATCGCATTATTCCGCTGTCATCTGGGTTATTTTGCGTTTTTATATTAGGGAAGAGTGCACAAGGCGTGCGTTTTCTTTTCTTTTTTTGCCTCTCCTTTGATGCCGGCAAGTTGTTTACGGAACTACACCAGATGCATACGAGATTGTGTCAAGCGCGTCTCCCGCGAGATTCAAGAAACGAATTATTGCACTCGCGTGCAAGCGCCTTTCTCATGCTTCATTCTTTTTCTCCGTCTAGCTTTTTCTTGTTTGAGCTTTAAAAAAATGTGCTAGAACAATAGGGTGAAGGAACGATCTGAGGAAAGGGCCTTTTGTGGCAGTGCGTATGTCTGCATTGTGTGAAACAGTAAGCGAGAGTTCTGCTCGAATTCTAAAGGCGGAAGAAGTTCAACGAGCGCGTAGCTTAGCGCCTGCACAAAAAGAGTGCACGCCGTAATGACGTAAACTCGCGCGGGTTCCTCGGAAGGGAAGCTTGGAATTTAAAGAAAAGTTAGTTCTCATTAGGGAATCAACCTGGTAGCACTATAGATGCAAGGCGATCGCTGGATCAACCACGCGAGCAAGGAAACCGAAAATGGAAACAAAACGTTCAGTAAGTTCTTTCGCCAGTCGAAATGCCGTAAGAAAAAAATAAAAAGAACCACGAAAACGTCGTTGGTTGGTGGGAAACAGCAGGGAATTTGAGGTAGTCACTGATTTCATATCGAAGCGAAGTATAGTAGAAAATGAATCGAATGAATAATATAAATGAGTGCTAGACAAAAAACATGGCAATTCTCTATACTAAAACTAATAAGCAGTTTAAGCAGGATAAAAAAATGAGCAAGTTACATTGAAGGCACTGCTGTTTTACGAAAGTCTTAATAACGATGCAACTGTGTGCGACAGTGCACGAATGTGTAACGTCCGTCCAATTTAGCCATGTCTTCGCTGCAGTTTACCTAATTGCATTATGTTGTCTTCGCTTCCCACTGATGGCCCTACAAACATTGAGCTTCGGTTTTTTTTGTTTAATTATATGCTGTTAAGGGAATTGCATATTTCTGCGGACTGGCTGAAAAATAAATGTTTTGCAGCAACGTTTTGCTATAATTTATCTTTTGCACCAGGCACGATAACTTTCATTCGTGTTGTCTACTGCGGCGACTCTATGTCATTCCACTGTTATGCACGGGTCGTATACTTCATCACGGACTTGCCCATTCGAGTTGCGGCTGCAGTGGCCGTATTTTTATAGCCGCATAATCTAAATAGAAAAAAAGGAAATAATAAAACACGCGTATACAGTGGTCTCAATGCACATTAAAAAAATATCTTTCTTAGGTTTTACGGGCGAAAACCACAGTTACGATTATGAGGCACGTCGTAGTGGAGAGCTTCTGATTGATTTTGACCACCTGGGGTTCCTTAACGCGCACTACAGCGCAAGCACACGGGCGTTTTTGCATCTCACCTCCATCGAAATGCTAAAAAAAAAGAAAAAGAACGTAAGAAACCTAACTAACCAGGAATACCGAACCACAGCGGCTTTATGATGCACATGTGTTAGTTTAAGGGCATTTATCTATTTGATGGATTGATTGATCAATCGATATATCGATCAATTTATTGATTGTATTTACCGTGCCAACGCAACAAAATGACTCAGGAAGGCAGCGGATTAATTTTGGCCACCTGTGATTCTGTGATGTGCACCTACATCTTAGTACGGGAGGGTTGTTGCATTTGACTCTACCAAAATTCGGTCGCGACAGCCTAAAATTGAACCTGCGACCACGTGCTCAGTAGCTTAACGCCATAGCAAATGAGCCACCACTGCTGGTACTTTGGGGCATTGAACCTCTTGAAGAGTCAGCTAGTTTTTCAGTCCAGTTGATCCGGAGCTTGCTTTATTTATTCGCCCTATTTGGAAGCTTACGCTCCTCTCCTGATAAGCTGTTGTGGCGAATATTACTTACCCCTTTTATGTGCGCACCTAACGCCCCAGTTCAGCAAAAGAAAAAAAATATATTTTCAATTGTCTAGTACGTAAGTCGTATGGTATTGAGCACGTCTGGGAATGGTACGCAAGAATTCGGAACAATAAAACTTTTATACATCTCGTAAACAGCTTTTTCTCGATAAGTATTCGGAGCTGAAACGGCTGCTTGCTTCGAAATAAAGTGAAAATAATGAGAACTTCTGAAAAAAAATAGACGGGTGTGAGCAACTAACTGTGTCGCTACACTGACTATCGAGAAACGCCGCCCTCTTGTGGCTGCAGACAAGTGTGGGCAAGCCATGGCGTACAGCCACCCTGTAACCCGCTGCCACGTCCGCCTATACCACAAAGTTGAATTAACAGACGCACTCCTCATTCCGGCTTCTTTTAAAATACAATGATCCTCGCCGCTGTTGAGTTCGCCTCCCAATTTACACCAAATACTCAGTGGACCAAGCACAGGACCGGCAAAAAGCGCACTCACATTCAAATTGCACACCGGGACACTATCGATTGTTTCGAGGCACGGTTGGGTGTCTTATGCCTAACATGGGCTTTGCAGTGCTGCGGCTGTGACTCTCGGAGATAAATGTTGACATTGCCATGGGACACCGGAGGAACTCGCGCTAACCTAAAGGCAGAAATAAAAATCTAATGGTTTTCCATAGTTGCCAACACACTGGAGCTAAGAAGCTGATATGTCGGTAGACTCCAAAATATATTATTATTTTGCTACGTACACTGTATCGCGCGGAATTCGGAAATATGCAAGCTTCTTATGTATTCACACTTGACTTCAAGCGAAAAAAAAACGAGGACACAAGAAAGGAAGACCAGACAGGACGAGCGCACTACTTCATAATAAATTTACTCTCTGAAAAACACGCCTATTTATTAGTCGACACAGATCAAAGGTAAAGTACATGGTTGCGCAAGCGCGCTTCAAACCACCAAAAAAGTTTTTTTTTTTCTTTTCGCGCTTGAGTCGAGTATGAATTCTTACAAGCTCGCCCAAATTTCAATTCTTTGTATGCTGATGATTGTGCCGTGTTTCTCCAAATAATCTAGAAAGTATGTGAGCTATAGCTCGCCCAATGTACTTCAGACTTTTAGATTCACCCAGACAGACAGCTTAACGGTTAAGGTATTTAACGTTTAAGGTACTTAACATTTAAGAGAATATGTGACATTTCATCCTCAAAAGACGGGCTCTGGCGTTGTGCGGTTGCGCACGGACTCGCGGCTTCGAACCTATCCTCGGCGGTCGCATTCCAGTGGTAACAGAATGCAAAACGGTCATGCAACTTCCTCGGGTACGTATTCGTGAAAAAATTAATCCGAAGACTTCCACTACGGCGTCCCTCGGAACTAACTGTGGAGTTCAGGGTCCTTAAGCACCACATTTTTTTTATCCACCAGTGAGTTTATTGTTGTATTGTGGAAAAACACTTTGGTGCGTTCAAAGCATTAGTCCTGAAACGTCCGGTAAACTTCCAGAGAAAATTTTAACTAAGACATGTCCTAGATTCAGCATTTGAGTCACATAGGCACAAAGTTTTAAGGAGTTGTGATTGTGCTTACGACAAAGCACACCTCGTTGCCCCATAAGGAGAAGCGACTTCTATCATTTTCTCTTTTTCAGTCAAATCTGAATAACAGTATACAATTATATGTGAGAACTCTATAAAGGAGAGCGTATTTTTTTTCTCTCTGAAAAAAAAGCGCGTGCCACTGAAATCATTTTTTTAAAACATTTACTTTTTAATCGACGTAGAAATGACGTAAAAAGGCTACGTCTGATATGTTATGTACACCGTTAATACGGATACGAAGAACTTTATTCAAAGCATCCTGAGAAGCGCCGCCCCTTAGGGCGACACCGCGGGCCGCTTCCACAGTGTGGACGGTTAGGCCCAACCTAACCTCCGCATCGCAGGCTCTCTGGACCACCCAAACTGACGATGGTATTCCGAGCTCTCGATGACCGAGTTCCACTGCTGTTCAGTGATATCCTTATCCTCTCGTAACGAGAGACACCACCAGAGCATGTGTTCTAAATTGCACGTCCCCCCGTCGTTAGGACATTGTCAGCTAAAAAAAAAATTGGCCGCCATCCCGCCCTGCGAACGTGAATGTCCAGCGAAGCTGTATCAAACACCACACATGGTCGAGCATTGTATTTACGCTGCTCTTCTAGGTGTCTTTCATATGGTGTCCAGCACACGAGGGACTGGCAGGGAACGCGAGGGCAGACCGTATTGCTCGAGGATGAAACGTCCGAGCAACGGCAGGGCCCAGCGACGACCTTCCACCGAATCCTCGTGACATCCTTTTACAGCAAAGGCAGCAGCGGAGACGTTTTGGACATCCTCCCTCGAATTTGGACAGTCAACAGGAGAGAGAATGGCGTCGTATTCAGACGAATACATACCCCCAACCTGCACCACCTTCACAGACTACACCCCACGAGGTTCATTGACGAGTGCCCCTGGTGCACAGACCTGCCCACACTGAAACACATCACATGGGAGTGTCCCAAGAGGAATCCGCACATAGACAGCCCAATAGTACTCAAACACCCACTCATGAGGAATAGGCAGTGGGAAGCATGGCTTGCGGACGAGGGCCGGGAGAGCCAATTAGCTCTTCTGGACCAAGCCCAGCGAGCCGCTCGTGCCAATGGAGCCCTGGAATAGGGGCCCCAACCAGCGTGCCTTCTTTTATTTATTTATTTTCAATAAAGTTTTTACTCCCTCACTCTGGTGTCTTTAATTTCTGTGGTCTACCCATGGCAGCCTGAGAAGGAACTGAATGATTTGCTAGATGGGTCTCCCTGTTATATATGAAAGCGTGCATGTTGACAGCGTCACTAAGCGTATATATATTGCGAGACAGCTGTTCAACCTCGACGGTTTATTATGCACGCCGCTCACTGAAAGAGAATGACGCTGGCCATGATGATGAGTATATACAGATGAAGAAGATGAAGGGGTAATATATTGCTCACACAATTACCCCCGCGCATGGAAGCGGTCAACCTGGCCGCTGGTTATCGCGGCGAACGCCGAATGAAAGGCTTTAAACGTGAAATATGCACAATCTCTGTGGTACGGCAGCGGCCGTCCAAAGGCGTAACAACGGGCGTGACACGATAGTTAACTGGCGAAGTCTGTTCCTGAACAGTGTGTGGCCCGACAAAACGGTACTGAAATTTCTCGCATAAGCCAGGAACGCGAACTGAAGTCCTCAGCAACACTTCGTCTCCAGGCTGGAAGGAAACGACACGGTGGGAAGCATCATAGCGAGTTTTGCGGTCTTGTTGACTGGCGTCGGTATTGAGGCGGGCGTGTTGGCGACACTGGGCAAATCGCGAAACAAAGTGCTCACACATTGATGTGAACGAGGGCACGGGGACGCCAAAGAAAGAGACGTCCGAGGACAGTGATCGGTTAACGACCATACACAAGGAAAAAGGGCGAGTACCCCGTTGTGCGTTGGACGGCCGTGTTGTAAGCGAAGGTGACGAATGGGAGAATAACATCCCAATTGGTGTAGTCAGGGTTGATGTACATTGAAATCATGTCGGACGGCGTACAATGAAAGCGCTCTGTGAGGCCATTAGTTTGAGGGTGGTAGCAGGAAGTCGTTTTATGGATGGTATTGGACGCACGGAAAACAACGTCGAGAAGTTTAGACAGAAAGGTCCTGCCGCGGTCACTCAGAAGGATACGTGGGGCTCCGTGTCGTAAAAAGATGGCTTCCAAGAAAAAGAATGCAACCTCCGCTGCGGAACCAGAAGGTAGTGCGGCTGTTTCAGCGTACCGTGTCAAGTGGTCTACAGCTGTGACAATCCATCGTTTACCGCCAGCCGATAAGGGTAGTGTGTCCATACAAGTCGATACCAACGACTGCGAAAGTAACTTCAGGACACGGGACAGGTTGTAGCAGTGCAGCCGGAGGTAAGGTCAGTCGTTTGCGGTGTTGGCAGATCGAACAGGAAGCCACGTATTTCGCTACGCTTGTTGCAAGTCCAGGCGAAGAGAAGCGGCTGCAAATTCGCTCAAAGGTTTTATGGAAACCAAAGGGACCGGCAGTGGGATCGTCATGAAAAGTCTCCAGTATCTGGGTCCGAAGTGATCGGGGAACTACAGGAACCCAACGGTGTCCTTCGGGATGAAACAATTTGAAGTTCTTCAACTGCCGACGGAGTCGAGCGTTAGGTGTGCGAGAGGATCCTCGAATACGTTCCATAACGGAGTTGCAGTAGGAGTCACTACGTTGGCAAGTTGCAAACGTATGAGAATGGCTAGGTGGGAGCCGGTCGAGAGCTGCGAGTGAAGGAAATGCAGGAGACATGTCCGGCGGGCTGCTCATTGAAGGTGGTAAGCAGGCAGTGTTTGAAGACGGCGGTAGGGGACAACGAGAGAGAGCATCGGCATCCTGGTGTTTCTTTCCAGACTTGTAGGTGACGTCGAAGTCGTATTCTTGTAAACGAAGCATCCAACGGCCGAGACGTCCCGTTAAATTTTTTAGCGTCACCAACCAGCACAAGGCGTGGTGATCAGTAACGACCGTAAAGTGGCAACCGTGCAGATAAGGACGGAATTTTTGGACGGACCAAACAACGGCAAGACACTCTTACTCGGCAAGCGTATAATTTTTCCCTGCAGGTGTTAGCGTGCGACTTGCGTATGCGACCACACGTTCTTCGGAAGTTTGCTGACGTTGCAGAAGAACAGCGCCGATACCATGGCCACTGGCGTCAGTATGTAGAAGAGCGGGTGCGGTGTAGTCTAAATGACAAAGATCAGGTTCGGATGTGAGGGCGCGCTTGAGGGAGCCAAAAGCAGTTTGGCATGCGTCCGACCATACGTAGGGAGCTCAAGAAGGAAGTAGTTGATGGAGCGGCGCCACAATGGTGGCAAAGCTACATATGCAGCGCCGGAAATATGAAGCTACGCAATTCTTTGCGCAGGACAGCGGTAATCTTATCGGGGTCAGGTCGAACGCCCTCCTTGCTGACAAGGTGTCCGAGTACTTTAATGGTTTTGCTGGCGAAGTGGCACTTTTTTTGTGTTCAGCTGAAGGCCACTAGCAGAGAGGCATGTCAAGACTTCGTCGAGGCGCTGCAAGTGCTGACGGAAGGTCGACGAAAATATGACGATGTCGTCAAGGTAGCATAAGCAAGTTTTCCACTTTAGTCCCCGTAGTACAGTGTCAATCATACGCTCAAATGTGGCGGGAGCATTACACAGGCCGAAAGGCATTACGTTAAATTCGTAAAGTCCATCGGATGTGGGCAATGGCAGTTTTTTTCTTGTCTGCTTCATGCATGGGGATCTGCCAGTATCCGGAGCGTAGATCAAGGCTGGTGAAATACTCCGCGCCTTGTAACTAATCTAACGCATTATCGATTCGGAGCAGTGGATATACATCTTTGCGGGTTATGTTGTTCAAGCCACGGTAGTCTACGCAAGATCGCATTGAGCCGTCTTTCTTACGCACCAAAACGACAGGTGACGACCAAGGGCTTGAGGAAGGGCAGATGATGCTTCGTTTCAGCATGTCGGCAACATGGGTATCGATGATTTGGTGTCCGACAAAAGAAACGCGATATGGCCGCCGGCGCACGATGGAAGGTAGATCTGTGTGTATGCGATCAGCCCTTGCAGAAGTCTGTCCCAGAAGAGGAGAGTGCACGTCAAAGGAGTCTTTATGCTTGGATAACAACGCCAGTAACTCTTCCGTCTGCTGTGGCGTTAGATCAGTGCTGATGGCACTAGCGAGAACAGAAGCAGGGACCGTATCTATAGCTGTAGCTGCTTGTGAAACAGCAGTAGCCGAGGTAAGCACACAGACAGGCTGAGTGTCCAAGACGCAAATTACAACAGCACCTTTAAGAAGAAGTACGGGCTCAGTGGTTGTGTTGAGTACAGCCAAAGTGGCCGTGCCGTTGGGGAAGCGAACAAGGCTAGGTGCCAGAGCAATCCCTTTGGATAGGCAACGAGCTGATGGTACAACTAAAACGTCACCATCGGCAATGTCAGAGTTAACTACAAGAAGTTGTTCGCGGCCAGGAGGCATCATACAATCGTCAGCAGTTCGTAAGCGAAGGCGTGGTTTGGGCACGTCGTCGGAATTATCGGTCTCAGTCAAGTTAACGAGGCGTTGATATCACGAAATGAAAGGAGACACCGAAGAGAGAAAGTCCCACCCTAGTATAAGCATGTGAGCACAGGAAGTCAAGACTGCGAACTAGATATGGTGGCGAATCCCGTCAATCGAAACTCGAACGATGCATTGCGCCGATGGCCGAATCACAACATTATTTGCGCCACATAGAATGGCTCCGTTGTAAAGTGTAGTAACCTTGCGTAGACGAGAGCACAAGTCAGCGTGAATAACATAAATAGCTGCGCCCGTATAAATCAATGCAGGAACTGGTACACCTTCTACACGCAATAATAAAATATTGGCCGGGCACACTGGAGGAATTGTAGTCTGTGCGGGCCATGTAGCTTTCCCTCCAAAAACTGCACCATCTAGTTTTCCGATCGGTAGTCAGGAGTGCTGGAGGCTGGTAGCAGAGGTGATGTCGAGCGTCGGAGGGGGCAAGGCGAGCGGCGGCGCCCTGGACGGTAGTTGCGAGGCTCTTCGGGATTTGGAGGCGGAGTAAGTGAGCGTTGGGAAAGCCGGCGCTGATAGGGACTCGGAAGAAGCAACGGGTCTCTCTCGTAAACATCTTAACCACGGCGTTCGTCCTGTTGTCGTCTTCGACAAAAGCGCGATATGTGCACGCGAATACTGCAATAATAACGAAATGGGGCCTGGCGTAGGCCGGGTAGGGTAATATGCTGTGGTAGGTGCACGAGGTGCCATAGTCGCCAGATGGTTGGGAGTAGCAGGAGCAGGAGGCGTTGTCTGAACGAAGGCTGGTTGCATAGCCGCAACCTGAGCATACGAGGGCGACGGCGAAGGAGGGGCACAGCCCACAGTGCAGGTCATAGAGGACAGCTCCTCTTTGATGATGTCGCGCAGGCCAGGAACTGAAGGTTGCAGCTGAAGAACGGGAGGACTGCGCAGGCCGTACACTTGGAGCTCTTCGCGTATGAGAGTCCGAATCAGGACACGCAAGTCCGTATCCGAGGAAGAAGGCGTGTCACAGACGACAGGTTGTAAACGGGTGGCCTGCAGGGCGTCCAGATGCTGCCAAGTCGCGGTAACATCGTTAACAGTATTCGGATTCTTGATGGCAATTGCGTTGAACGCGACGTGGGCAATGTCCTTGAGGATATGACGAACACGATCACATTCAGTCATGGCTGCGTCAACCCGGCGACAAAGGGCGAGGACGTCCTCGATATAAGAGGTGTATGTTTCCCCTGGAAGTTGCATGCGTGCATCAAGCTTTTTCTGGGCTACCTCAGAGCGGATGTTTGGGGCGCCGAAAATTTGCCGAAGCTGGTGTCTGATAGCCGCCCAGTCAGGCAAGGAGCTCTCATTGTTAAGAAACCAAGTCCGGGAAACGTCATTGAGGTAGAATGCGACGCTCCGAAGCTTGTGAAAATCATCCCCTCGGTTAGAATCACTCACTCGGTCATAATTGTCCAGCCAATCGTCAACGTCTTCACTAGGAAGGCCAGCGAACATGGTGGGGTCGCGCTGCCGCGTGCTGACGGTCCATGAAGGAACGGCCGGTGGGGCAGAGACGGTGACGCTGTGGGCTCCTGGTGGATCTTCTTGGGGCATGTTGTCAGAAAGGCGGGGCAAGCGGCGACCGGAACGAAGCTCCAGGGAAACTCGAAGTCTTAGAGGACCAAGGGATCGAGAGCAGCCTCCACCACTTGCGAGACAGCTGTTCAACCTCGACGGTTTATTATGCAGGCCACCCGCTGAAGAGAATGACGGTGGCCATGACGATGAGTATACACAGATGACGAAGAAGAAGGGGTAATATAATGCTCACAATATATATATATATATATATATATATATATATATATATATATGAAAAAGCATGATATATGAGAAAGCGTAATATATGAGACAGCATGAGAAAGGCACTTGCACGCGGGTGCAATAATTCGGTTCTTGAATCTCGCGGGAGACGTTCTTGACACAATCTCGTATGCATCCGGCGTAATTCGGTAAACAACTTGCCTGCATCAAAGGAAAGGCAATAAAAAATAAGATAACGAACACACGCCGTGTGCACTCTTCCCTAATCGAAAAAAAGCATAAGAATCCAAGATGACAGTGGAATAATGGAATTAGAAACCAACTTCCGCCCCTATATTTCAAGGCACCAGTGTTTGTCTGGGCCCTTATGGTTCGTTGTTTCTTTTTTTCCTTTTTTTTTCTTTATGGCTTGGACATTTTTTTTTTGCTTTCAGGGGTGTTTGATTTGAAGCGGTTCCTGTTGTTTCAGTGAATCCTAGCTCGACGGAGGATAAAAAAAACACGCCCTTAAATTGTACCTAGTTCTTCCCAGAAAAGTAATTACCAAAATGCCGACAGCATGCACTAAAAGCGCATATGGTGAACGTGAATGTACTCTACGATAGAGAGATGACCTAAAGGTAAATTTGGGGTTTGTTTCTTGACTAGAACAATTTTGATGTATGACCTAGAAATCACAGTAGCAAGTGTAGACTGTGCCATCTGCAACTGCGTCTAACCGATTGGTCGCACATCGCACCGATCGCAGCAATCGCTGCAATTTTTCGGCGAAATCGCGCCGGAAGCCACGAGCGCTATTTCGCGGTTTGTTTTTAGGAAATGGTGTCTATCGCTCAACAAGTCCATAACACTGCAACTAATTGAGTTGATCGTGGATTGCGCAAGCAGTACGTACTATCAGCACGTGAACAAGGCACATAAGAACTCGAAGGGCAGATTCTGCAACTTCTGTGAGTTTGTTGACGCGCTACACATGTTAACAATGCGACTTTTTTCAGTTTTCTTTTTTACCTTGGCTTCGAGTGCTGATGGTACATACGTTTTTGTGCCTATCGGTTATTTACACGCATTGCTAGTTCTAAATACTACGAAGGGTCCCTCACTAGGAGGCATCGGCATCGAATGTCGTCCCAATTTCCTGGTTTGTTGTGTACAGCTTACTCGCGATTACACTATCCTGTTTGCCTTCAATTGTTAACCTGGAGTTTTGTGCTTACGCCCCAAAATTTTCCGGCCAACGAGAACTATACGGCTTCTCTGTAAAACGTGCTGGAATAAACAGCACATGAAGGCAAGACTAGGATAGAAGCTAGTCTAAAGCATGAGGTCTGAGGTCTTCTGAGCTTTTTATGTGGTGGAGGAAAGATTCTTCTATCCTGATATAAGTGTTTAGCGAATTCATTAAAGGTGAATAGAGCGTCCCGGAACTCTTGGACATTGGATTGTGACAAGGCTACTTCAACGGCGCGGAGAGTTAGTACGCGCGCCTCGGAGTGGGCAATGTCATTGAGGTAGGTGAGCGAGTCCAGGTATAGGTACAATTGTGACGGAAACCAAGTGATCGTATGTGTTGTGATTGCCCTGTTCCTGAGAATACTCTATGGGCCTCTTTCGTGATGGAGCCCGAGGCGGACGCCCTAACTGCCGATCTAGAATCTGTGTAGATTTGCGTTCTGTTGTCGTCCAAAAGGGCCAAAGCAACAGCAACCTGCTCCGCTTTAGAAGAAGTGGTCCCAGCCACCGAGGCTGCCGAAACTGCATTGCCGCTGGGATCTATTGCCACTATGGCAAAGTGAGACGAGCGGCCATATTGAGCTGCATCCACAAAGCAGGCCGATTAGGGTCCGTCCTCGATCTTCTTCAGGATCGCAATCGCCCTGGCGCTACGCCTTCCCCCATTGTGCTGCGGGTGTACATTACGAGGGATTGGCGCAACGTAAATGCTTTCTCTTTGCTCGTTAGTGATTCGATGTCTTCTCTCTTCAGAAAGAACTGGGTTAAGGCCCAGGATTGGTAGAATTCTTCTCCCCGCCGAAGAGCAGGACAGCCGAGCCAGTTGGGCCGATTCCTGCGCATCGATTATCTCCTCCAATGAACTGTGTACTCCCTGTTGATAGAGGCGTTCTGTACTGGCGGTCATGGGGATGCCTAGTACCCTTTTGCTGCTTTTCCCAATGCGGATGTTCAACTTCTCTTTCTCAGAAGTGTGCCTATATTGTACATAGCTGCTACATAAATTATGTGGCTCATAAGGAAGGCGTGAAAAAGCCTGAGCTGATTCTCTTCCTTCAAGCCTCCACTTTTGTTAGAGACTCTGCTGATGAGCCTAATTACATTTTCCGTTCTCGTGGTGATTCTATCCAAAGTGAGGTTGTTGGACTCATTGGATTCAATAACCATGCCTAGTACACGGATAGAGTCGACTCTGGAAATGAGGCTTCCATCACGTGTAACTAGCTGGATATCAACATCCGAGAGCGCCTTCCAACCCTTGGGCTTGGGACCCTTTCTGATTGGCCTTTAAATGAGTAGCTCGGATTTACTAGGCGAGCATCTCAAACCAGTGTTTTCCAGATATGACTCGACCTCATCGAGTACCGTCTGAAGGCCTGCTTCAACCTCCCCTTGGCTTCCTTTTTTGCACCAGATGGTAATATCGTCTGCATGTGAGTGACCCAACCAATGACAGACAGCTTTTCCGAGAGACCCCTCATCGCTATGTTGAAGAGAAGTGGAGATACCACCTCTCCTTGCGGCATGCCTCTAGGTCCAAGCTCGAATGCTTCTGTCTTGAGATCCCCAATCTTGAGTGTCGCCTGCCTCCCTTTCAGAAAGGAGCTTGTATAGCTATGTATATATATCTTATATAGCATCACCCAGATTGAGCTCCGATATGGCATTCAGAATGTGACCGTGAGACACACTGTCAAAAGCCTTCTCCAGATCTAAACCCAGGATAGCCCTAACATCTCTGGTTGCGTTGTCGATGACTTGGCATTTTATGAGCTTCATCGCATCCTGTATGGAAAAATCCGGATGAAAACCAATCCTGTTGTATGGAAATAAATTGTTCTTCTCAACGTGTTCCGAAATATGGTTATAAATGACGTGCTCCGCCACCTTATCTACGCAAGACGTGAGAGAGATAGATCGAAGATTTGGAAGGCCCGGGGGCTTTCCTGGTTTCGGAATTAGGGTTGGTATTTAAAGTTAATGCCAGGTCGGTACTTGAAGTTAGGTTGTCATTAGTTACACTCTGTCATAGGTCGGCACCTTTGCCGGTATTCTGAGGGAACACTTGACCAGGCTGGGACCGCATTTCACATAATCTGACACCTTGAGTCCATCAAAAAGAACTGTGACCATGCTTGTCCTTTTAATTCTTACCACCTCTGTAGGAGATGCATTCTTCGAATGGATAATAAGCTTTGTGAGCTCGTCTTGGGCGATGGCGGGATCGATATTCCGGATCACACCGTTGCACGTATTTCTCGGAGCAGCTACATAGGCACTGACTTTATAGCTTGCTCTGTCGATGACGATAGATTCAACCCTGACCTAAGCCCTGGCATTTCTATCCGAAGGCGTACTTGCCACCATGATGTTTTGGACCATATTCGTGCAAATGAGACCCTCTTCTACATCCCCGGGCGTTAGCCCTGACGCCGCAATGAGGGCCTGGGCCATCTTGAAATGACTCGCCTTCCTCATATCCAGGCTACCCCGAGGTCGAACGATGACTCTAATATGCTCCCTCGGAAGCCGAAGGAGCATTGACGCTGCCGTGAGCCGCCTCTTGACATTTATTAAAGCCGAACCTTTGTTTCTGCCACGTAGCACAATGGGGAGCTGATTATCCTGTCCGGGCGGGCTCGTTGGTGCCGATTTCCGTTTTGGAAGCACCGTAGTCCATCCCGTGCTTTCGCTAATCTCTTCCGAAAGATATCCGCCCCTTCAACAGTAATTTGCCTCACCGTAGCCATCTTCGATCAGTTGAAAAGCGTTAATGTAACCTAATTATTCTCATCTAATGCGGTAGCTGTTATGGTCGAAGTAGCCAGCGCTGATTTTCAAGGTTTGCCATTTTATTCAGCTGTAAACAGGCTAAAAGGTAGTATGTCCCAAAGGAAAGCAATATTATTCAGTAAAAGTATCCAAGTTGCGATGTCGCCTGATTTATATCATGCCTCCGAAATAATTGAATTTGTAGAGGAAGCATCTGTTAGATAGGTGAACATCTTCCGGGTCACCTGGGTTGGGATGAACATTTAAAAGCTGTAACTAGGCTCTGTTGTATCACAGGAACGTTAGACAACGTTAGACCAGCATTACTCCTTCTCCCTATTAAGCTCAATGTTCCATTATGTTTTTAGTGTTTTTGTCAGACCTAAATTATTGTCAGCTTGTACGAGAGACAACCATTGCTATTATTGTGCAAAAAAAGTACAAGTGTTACAAAAAGTATTGCGGGTCATACGTAATGAATGTATTTTCACTCACACAGTAGCGTTGTTCGTTCGGTACAATATAAGAAACATATTTGGCGTTTAATGCATTAACCGTACTGGTTCTTAAAGTACAGTTACAGAAGGTTCGCGCATTCTGGTGTGCATTCTTACCAATCCATCCGGGTATAACTCAGAATCGTGGCACGTTTTAAAATTTGAATCTAATTGCTAAACTCAAAGTTTAGGAAAACTACAATGGTAGACGAGGCAATGTGGCTTGAGCCAACATGTCGTCGGCTCAAGCCACATTTCTTTCTCTGTCACTGTTATTCACTTCAAGCCTCAATTTTCCTGTGAACTTTTTCCTATTTAAATTTTTTTGTAATACGTTAGCGCTTTTGTTTAAAATTTTGTTTAAATAAAATATGTTTAAAAGAGGATATGTTCTGAGGCACCATCTATACCAGTATAGCAGCTGACCGAGCAAGCCGCAGCGATTGTGAATAGAAACTTTAATGGAAACTTTATTGTAAAGGAAACTTTATTGTAATGGAAAATGTATTAAGGAGGGGTGGTCGGATCCTCTCAGTCCAGGGCCCCACTGGCCTATGCCGCCTGCCTGACCTGGCTAATTAAATACTTTTGTCTTGCCAGGTCAGAGTGGGCGAGCTGTGCCTATCACTGCTCCATTGTGTCACTGGTATTTGGTCTATGAGGGTGCTTAGCGCACTCCCAAGTTACATGAATTAGGGTAGGTATGCCACCGCACCAAGGACAGTTGGCCCTATAACGAGTGGGATACATGGCGTTTAGCAATTTTAAATGGGGGAATACCCCAGTCTGTATTTTACGCCAATCGGCGGCCTCTTCCCCGCTAAGTTGTGGGTGAGGCGGCGGGTATTTTCTGTGGACTCCGCACTGATGAGCAAGCATGTCTTTGGCATTTCAATTGGTGGAATATTGTGAGGGATAGTGCGAGTGGTTGGGGTTAGAAGAGGACGCCGTCGCTGGGTGAGTAAACCCTCGAGCTAACACGTTAGCCTTTTCGTTCCCCTGTACCCCCGCGTGGCCCGGGCACCAGAGTAGGCGACGACGGTGGTTGAACGATTTGGGGATTATCGCGAGGCTAGCCGCAGTCACGTGCCCCTTAAGAAACATGCGACACGTCTCCTGCGAGTCCGTCACAACGACCGAGTTCCTTTGCGAACTCTCCGCATGAGCGAGTGCAATCGCCACTGCTAATATTTCGGCCGAGGTGGGGGATCCCGCCGTGGCCGATGCGGTTATTTGCTGCTGGCAGATCACGTTCACGACTGCCAGTGCGTACCTCCTTTGATATCGCTGCCCGGTCGCCTCTGCATACACAGATGCGTCCGTGTAGTACGTGTTGTACCTATGGTTATTAGGATACGTTGATTGAATGTGTTGTGCGCGTGCTTTGCGCCTTTCTTTGTTGTACTCAGGATGCATATTTTTGGGAATTGGGGCTACTGTAATTTTGGATCTCACCGAAGAATGGAGAGGTAAGGCCTGTTCGGTGAGATAAATGGGCTATGCTGGGATATTGAGTCAAGCCAATATTGCTCTAGCAGTTTTTGTGAAGCTGAGGCGTTCCCTCTGTCGCATCAGAGTGGCCTGCCTCAGTTCGTCGAAAGTATTGTGCACTCCTAAAGCTAACATGCGCTCCGTGGAGATACATTTAGGCAGGCCCAGAGCAGCTTTGAAAGCGGTTCGGATTATTGTGTTGGCCTACCTTTCCTCCTCCCTGTTCAGGATTTGGTACGGTAAGCCATACGTGATTCGACTAACCACTAGGCCTGTACGAGCCTTAGGGTATCTTCTTCTCGCATTCCCACTTTTCGATACGTCATGCGACGTATCATTTGAGCTATGTTGTGGGTTGTGGATTTCAGGGTTTTGAGCTTCCGTACTGCTCTCCCGTCGCTTTGCGGCCACAAACCCAGGACTCGCATCGTGGATACCTCTCGGACTGATTGGCCCTCATCTACGACGTTAATCGATCCTCTGGATTTGTAGCCTTTCGCGTGTATCCGGATGACCTCAGATTTTTCGGACACGCACTTCAGGCCGCTCCATCTGGAAAATTTCTCTACCGCTAATACTGCGCTTTGGAGCCAATATTCCTTATCCCCTAGTGAACCTCTGCTCGTCCACAGCGTGATGTCGTCCGCGTAGAGCGTGTAACCTAGGTCGGGTATCCGAGCCAGATCACGCGCGAGACGACACATCGCTATGTTTAAGAGCAGAGGAGATATTATCGCTCCTTGAGGTGTTCCTTTGTTAGGCATTTTAAATAAATCCGATGTGATTTGGCCAATACTGATGCTCGCCTCGCGGTTGGAAAGAAACGCTCTTAAGTAATTATATGTGCGCTCACCACAACCCGCGAGTGTGAGTTCCTCCAATATATTGCGGCGTGAGAGACGTTGTCGAAGGCTCCTTTGAGGTCTAGTGCTAGGACTAATCTCTCGTCGCCGTACGGTATATTAGTTAGAATTTCGTCTCTAAGTAGGAGGAACGCCTCCTGGCAAGATAAACCCGTGCGAAATCCTATCATGGAGTCCGGGAACCAGCTCCGCTCTTCCAGGTATCACTGCAATCTGCTATGAATCACCCTTTCGTAGAGCTTACCCAGGCAGGACGTGAGCGATTCCGGCCGGAGCGTATCGATCGAGGGATTCTTTTTTGGTTTGGGGATCAAGATTATTTTAGCCAATTTTCACTCTTGGGGCAAGTCTCCCTTGGCCCAGCACTCGCTATTAAAGCGAGTGTCAAACATCTCGATGTCCGGCTCCCACGTGATAGCCTTCTGCACCATGACGTCACAGTACAGTTGCCCCTTTGAACGCGAAGCGAAAACTCGCTGTAGAAAAGCCATCACATTAAATAATTTAAGGCACTCTGAGGCTTCCCAATAATTCTTTTAGCCTTAATAGGACTGGAAACTTAATGATTGCCCGAAAATAAATAGTTAAAACCATCATGTCAAACGCGATTGTTGACATGGTTGTATACTTACACGAGGTTTCTCTGAACACTGGCTCAGGTGATTACTTCATTATGTATGTTTTACTTAATTTATCTTCTACTCATTCTTTATGCATTCTATTCATTCCATCTTCTATCTTCCATCTTCTATTCTATTCTTGAGATGAGTTGCTTATGGTGTTGGACCATGGTAGTTTATTACGTAGTATCTATACCTTCAGTAAACACTTATATATTCACCATATGTTGTATAACGTATTTGCTATAACCATTGTCTACTTTGTATTAGCTTCCTGCCGTGCAATAATTTGTGTCGCTTGCCTATTGCTACTGCTGTGCATTTATCTTTTTCACTACAAACATTGCTATAATATATTGATATATTTAGTGCCGTTACACGTCTTCAAAACTGTTTTATTCAGTCGAATAAACAGCTTTTGTGCGATTTTTATTATTTACTGGTGCTGACGGACACGTACCACGCCCTGTCAATGTCGACACTCTCGTGATGACGCTTACGTAGCTTTTAGTTCATTCCTCCTCAGGTACTAATGGAAAATAAACAGCAATTCAGTTAAATCCTTGTAACATAAATAAAAAGCGAACTTTCGACTTAAAACTGTATATCGATGTGGCGAAAACTTCTACGTAGCATAAACTCCTACGTAGCTATAAATGCCTTATGCAGGAACGCCTGACCTTATTTTATGCCCTTACGAACTTGCAAGAAACCACGAGTGCTTACTCGTATCTCCATCAAACTACCTGGAAATTGCTACTTCCGCGTGCCAAATACGTCTGGAAACGCATCAATCACTTGCTGCCAGAAGGCCACGTAGCTAAATTACCTGGATCGCGCAAACATTGACTTGGTTTTACGTAGAACAGCATATTAAAATATTTTTTTAGCCTTAGGGGATGACTTACGTCATGGGGTATAACCTAAGATGGATCACTCAGAGTTGCGTAATTGAAGAGTTTGAACACATTCTTCTGAAACGTTGCTATAGATTTAACATGCCCACAGTTTATGCACGACCTTTTGAGCTTCCTGTATTTTTTCTGCACATGATCCCTACTGTATTTCTACCTAATGGCCTACTTCCTTTGGCGCCAGCTGTATATGTACGTGTTTACATGTGCTCTCTTGTTTCTGGGTGACGTTTATGTAATGGTTGTTACCGTCTTTCGTTTTCATGCAAGCTGCAGAGTGCTCTCTGAAGTGCCTGCAGTTAACGATTTGTTTGTAGCGTGTTTTTTGAAAATGTAACATGGCAAAATTTTATACTTTGTGCGGAGTTGTATTACTATTCTTTTGAGATATTCTTTTTGCTTTCCTCGTCTATGATACCATCTTTTATTGTTCTCTAGGCAACCGTACCACAGTAAAGCAGTTCTTTGTGGCTTTGTCTCAATTGTCCTTTTTTACCGTTGCACAACATTAGTGTATACAAAGCGTTTTGATTGATCGCTGTTTTCGGTGACAAAGAAATCTGCAATATTGCGTTTACCTGTTTACGCAGAGTTGCAGAAATAACAAAACCAGACAAATAAGGTAACGCAAGTTGACTGCATAACAATAATTTTAATTGCTAAACAGTGAATAGATAGAAGGGGACGTTATATACCTTATCACCGAGCCCTTTTCTCACTGGCTGGGGTGTGGCAAAGCTAGTCCCCAGGACACGGAAAGACGCTGAAGTTTGTTCCGTGTGCTAAAACTTGCAGTTAGTTTTGCATGCAGCAGATGATCACATCGCGTCTCCTTCCAGTATTCATTCATACTTATCAATTTCGGGTGAAATTTAAAGCAACGCAAAAGTAGAAGTGACAACTAAAGAACCAGAAGGCAGTGTTGAGTAACGCCATCGTCTCTTACTGGCACCGCGGACATTTGCTGAGAGATGGTTCACACTGCGTCAGAGAACGAAAACGGTGTAGCTTTTTTTTTTTTGGTGTGACGCTGTAAGCAAATATTCATAAAACAGTGTGAAACATATTGCTCACTATAGTGGTTGCGCCGACTGCTTGCGTCCTTCAACATGCATAGATAACGTACACACGGCAAACACGTTTCCTGGCTGCGTTGCTTTGTAAAAAGAGCCCTTATAAAACCGAGCGAGAAGGCACGACAGAAAAAAAAAACACAAATAAGCCCAGCGCTTTGTCCATGTTGTCGCGTACCGCTGCTAAATCGTGAATCATTGTTTCTAACCCAAGTTTTGGTGAATCGCATTTGCGTTTTATTTTCGCGGAACAGAGTAAAATGGTGACGTCTAAGTGCTGTCTGCACTCAAATTGAATGTGGTTGTATGATCAGCATCCTCTTCAGTTCCCCCATCAAATCAAACCACCACCAGTCATAAAAATCAACTCAAATAAATTCTTTAAAATCAGTGTATCACTGTCGCAACTGGAGGGACATAATGCTGGTGCAATCCTTATCAGCCGCAGTTCATAGGGGCGTGATTCGAGACGTCTGATGTATTCATAAGGTCCTTCGTTATTGGGTTCCATAATATTTCAAATTAGGAGGGTGAAGATTGTGTCTTTTTAGTTTTAAAGAGGGAAGCCGTGGGAAATTGGCGGCTTTGTTGTCTGGAAGTCCTAAGTCTGGGATTGTCCTGTTAACTTTTACGAAGGTTTTACACAGGCATATTGATCACAGAGTTTCTCGCAAATCATGTGACGAATGCATCTATGCTAATTACATTACTAATATATTTAAACATATCCCTTACTTTCTTCTTGTTGATCAGTTTCGACAGTTCAGAGAATTCTATCTGATCTCTCGAGTTTGACATTTTCATGTTTTGCCGTTTCTTTATTAGGTCCTTTGTTACTTGGGAGAGCTTACCTACTTGTTGCCTTGGTGCCTTACCTCCCACTTAACTTGCTGCTTCTGAGATTACCACTGTCGTTGAAAAGCAAAGTTAGGAAATTTCCAGGCGCAAGTTGGAATCAGCTAGCGCAAGACAGGGGTAATTGGAGATCGCAGGGAGAGATATTCGTCCTGCAGTGGACATAAATATAGGCCGATGATGATGATGATGATGATGATGATATCACTAAAAGCAACAAATAGACACGTGTTGAGGATCCATTCGTAACTTTCTTTTCGAAGTTTTTTCTAACACAAGAAAAAAGTGCAAATAATTGTGCGCATGGGCATGCTTCGCAGAAGGTGCTGTTCTTGTGATTATTTTCTTCCCCTCACCTTGTTCACGAGCATCAGAATATGCATTTGGAGCATTTCTGTTCGTTTTCTTTTATCACATCACGTTACCATTCTTTGCCCATTGGATAATCTATTGTTTGTGGAAAACGCCGCGACACAGCAGTTGCCAGCATTTCCAATTGCATAAAAAAATTGCATCGCACACCAGACACTTCTCTGTCCATCCTAGACAAGTCAGGCCTTTTCATACATTTCGGTTCACCTGTATTATTGCTTTCTAACATACAATCTTGCAAAAAAATTAATGGAATACCAACAAGCCGAATAAGCCACCTTCCTTGAACGCAAAACACTTTGGCAAACGTCCTATAAACGTTGCACTACCATTCACACTAAAGAGCAGCTAAGCACTGCGTTCGCTTTCTAGCTCATTACCGATGTAACGCGTCATTGTCGTATATATGTGAACGTGGCTAAAAAATAAAAGAGCAAGTTTTTTTTTTTCATTCAAGGGCGTCAGACACGGAATATATCATACATGCCACTTTTCGCTTGAGTGTTAGTTGAAAACAAGGCCTATATCATACTTTGATGCGAATAACAAGAATAATATGATTTATCTTGATAAGTCATGCTCATACGAGGTGGGCAGCGTTCATTGCTTCTATAACAGTAGCACGAAAGGGGAAACTTCAGGGCGAAATTGGGTTCAACAAAAATTTCCTAAAACATGTTTGCGGTGCAAAAATTGGGAATTATCGGGTTTTAAACGAAAATGAACGACCATAAGCATTCAGATACAGGCGTTCACGAAAGTATTTCAGGCAATCCGAAATAATTTTGAGGCCTTCATTATTTCATCGGTGATGAAACATATTTTTCAACGATAGTATGAACAAATAAATACTTCAAATAAATTTATTACGACGGAGAAGGAAGTTGTCTGTTAGGTTACGGCTTGTCATGCTGCTTGATAGATTCGTGTTTGTTTTCTTTTTCTTGTATATATGATGGTGTATGTTTACCGTACATACGCGAGATGTCACACAACAATCTAAAGGCGACCCGAGATAGCACAAGGTAAGAGATTTTCTCCTTCTAGTAACTGTATCCCTCAAATTATCTGCGCCCTTTACCAATGAAGAAAAGCAGTGAAAAGCGTACAATGCGACATTGTCCAATCATACACCAGTGCTACTGCTCGGAGTATAATTACCACGTAAGCGTTGTCGATTGATTATCCGTCCAAACCTAGGTGATCTTGCTGTATATACCGTATATATTGGTGACCGTATATATTGCAATAAAAAAATGCTCTTACACATAAGAATTGACAACGAGCTAGGGCTTAGAAACGCTATCCATATACAAAGCACATCTTGGAATCTATGTGAAGTGAAACTTTCGTGCAGTGGTTAATCAAATGCTATAAATGGGGCCATTTTGTTCCTGCCTTTTTGTCAGTGAAGAAAACAGGCGCGCGCTTCTTCTCTCGCGCACGTACTAGAGTCACGCAAGACACGTGGTGATCACCTCAACGAACTAGTCGGCTTTGACATGATAGAAGTGTGTTGTGCCAGGTCGCCTATGTTCTCAGGTGTACACACGACATCGGCTTCGAGCCAAGATTCAAGTGCACTTTCTGAGGAAGCCCAAAAATCAGGGGGGGGGGGGGGGGGAGGGAGATAGGGAACGCAGCCAATACGGATAATACCAAAGCTCCCCAGTGCATATCTGCGTTTATATATATATATATATATATATATATATATATATATATATATATATATATGTTTTGCGTTATGTGTTGTGCTTCATTAGGCTGCTCACGCCTGTTAAAAGACAGAACAAATCCTCATCTAACCCATAATAGCACAAAGCAACAAAAAAGTCGCAGTTTCACCCGAAAGGCGAAGCACGAATTGCGATTGCAAATTAGTAGAGAGCTATACGGAGCAAGGATAGTAGTTTTATCGGTTGCATAAACTTGGACACATTCGCCTAATAACTGAATTAATAAGCATGGTGTGAGCGCAAAAGCAAACATGAATATGTCACACGCGATGACCGCAGACGACCACTCTCAAAACGCTGGCATGAGCAAGCGCGCTGCAGCAGTGAGTGAAGGTTCGTGCGGTATATCGCTTCAACGGAAACTTAGCGTGGAAAGTACAGCGGATACAAAAGTAAGAGCCGTGTGTAGGTTGCTTTCAAGATACGGTGCACGCGACAGCCCGCAGCCGCGCAAAGTACTAGTATGCAGCTGCTGGCACAGTAGAAGCTGCGCCCCCTCCCAGACAGCTTACCTAACAAGCTTTCCCGCTTTCCTCCTTTCGCGCTTGAGATTGAGATTGAGTTGAGATTGAGATAGAGAAGATACGCATTTGGTGCCGCAGCTCAATGTCGTCTCCCATCCCCCCCACGGCCTTTCACACGACGAAAGAAGTCGCGTTTGCTCTCCGCCGTGCGTTCGCTCTCCGTGAAAGCGAGTGTCCCTCACGCGCTTTCACTCGCAAATGCGGCATACAGTGCACGGGGACGATTTTATCGCCCTTGGACCTTATCCGGAACCTCACTGTGACGGCGACGACGACGGCAGAAATCCCCTTGGAGTGTTCATATAATTGATATCGCAATAAAAGAAACCCCATACGAGTTTCCAAGAACGAAAGCTTCACAGCTGCAGAAAAAATCGTCCTGCTCTAGGCAATTGCAGAGCCCGAACAATTGTTTTCTTTCTTGAAGCTTTCTCCACCTTGCGGGCTTCCACAGACCTGATTGGGCAAGTCCTTTATACAGACAGCATTCTCAAACGTACTTGTGTGAGCGTCTTGCGTGGTGGCTCTCTGTTCCGCCTGAGGCACTGCAGGTGAAATTATTTCGCACTAGTAAAGCCGGGGAGGTTCTCAAGCTGAATTCGCGGAATATTGCAACAGTCGCTGTTCGTCGTTGCCGCGGCATTCTCGCCTCTCCTGTGTCTGTATTCATCCTGCAGTTTCGCCCATCAACTACTATGCCTTTGAGAAACGCCGGGAACTCGTGCGAGGAAACGCAGGTGCATGTCGCTGCTGCTCGCCGATTTTGTATAGGTGGGTATTGTGGCCCAAAAAAACGAGGTGCCAGGCATGAGAGATGTAGAGCATCTAGGATACAGACGTACTAATATGAATGCATAATTTCTCAGTGCAGAAAGCGGCGCCGACGGACACCTCGTTGCCGCTTTGGCAGGGAATGAGCGAAGAAATATCTTTAGAATAAGCAGTGAGCCGTTGCATTCCTCTTGAAGCGGATTGAAGCAAACAACAACAACAAAAAGGGAAGTATACATTAGGTCGAACATCCAGACAGCTTACCTAACAAAAATTACTTCCCTATACTGGACTACAGAGGAAAACAGTCATGCTCTCTTGAGACGTTTGGCAAATTCGCATATGCGTATTTGCCTAGCGTGATAGATACTTGAGAAGAAGCTCACACAAGAGATGATTTGAGCAGTAAAATGAATGCAATGAAATCAGTGAGCATATCGTGATTTCTACACCTCGAATCATTTATAAGGTACATTTATTGAATTCAAGGGGAAATTTGCTAACCTAACATTATACCTAATATTCCGGTTGTGAACAATCTAGATTTGTCGTGAGAATCTCGCGCTGGAAAATTTTGTCAGAATTTTTTTTCCTTTTCAAAACATACAAAACGCCACATAATAATACGTAAAAGTAGGTGATGTGATATATCTTCAAAAAAGGAAACTATTCTCGGAACTGCTCTTGATACCAACAATTTAGAAAAGTCTGTGTACATTCTCCGTCTGTCAAACATATAAGAACAATCTTCAGTCATGTTAGCCGGGCCGGAACAAGCATTGCCTTCAACTTCAAGCACGAGAAATTAAAAGTAAAACCTACGCTCCAGCTTTTATTTTCACTTTGCCTGTTATACCATACAATGCGAAATTAATAGCGACAAGTTTGATGTGCCAAAAGGCATGAAGCATCATGGGCTATATAAATAAATAAATAAAAAGGCACGGAATCCACAAGCAACCTGCGCATTATATTGAGAGACGGAAGCCGATCTATTATCCCATTATGCCACTGTCGACTTCATCTCGCTTCTTTTGCCTCGTCTCAGGATGTGACACAAGCTAACAGCAAGTAGAATTGCGGAGGCTTTGTTGCTATATATTTCGGACGTTTTTCTTTATTTAGGATAGTTACCAAGCACAACGAGTATGATGCTTGCTTTGTTTGGCGAAGAATACGTGCCATACAGCAACTACGCGTAGGTAATAACGTGAGATGGTATTCCTCTTGTTGTTTTTTCGGAGTTCTGTCAGTGCGACTTTCTTGCACAGACAAATAACGGTTATACCATGCTTTGTACAAACATCATTAGGCCATAACATATTGTTCCTCTAGGAACAAGCTAAGCGAATTAGAGCAGCAGTCGCCCTGATGTAAATTTACAAAATGAGACTGAAGAATTTTTATAAAACTAACTCTCTCAAATTTCTAATATTTGAAGTGGGAACACAAAGATTCCATTTTCGCTTACGCAAAAAAAAAAGATCCAAGGGCTCACCTCTGCATAATTTATGATCTCTGACATCTGTTGTTAGAGGAGCAGTATTTGTGAATGCTTTGACAACTTTTCCCGTATGTATAGACATAAAAAAGGAGCAATATACACAATTTTAGGTTTCCGCTAATCCATATTTCAACAGTACGGTAAAAGGGGCGTCAAACAATGAGCTTACGGAAGGGAACATTCAATCTCCATCATCACAGACGAATGATATTTTGCCAATGGTTTCGAAAACCTGAGTTATTTCCTTCTATAGACGTATTACCAAGCCACCATGTTGGTGAAACTTTCCTTTGGGATTTGGTTGCCACCATAGGCAAGCTGAAGGCAAGGAAGAAAAATGTGAATCAGCTATTGGTGTGCTAGTTGGTGTCCATGTTTGTGTGATTTAGAGCTTTCCTCCATGTATCGACAGTGCGCTGTGTTTAGAATGAAAATAACAAAAGAATGGTGGGAAACATGTTGTCCCTCTGACATTACCGCCTCATTTTACCAAAACATTTTACGTTCATTCATATTAGAAATGCTGTAGTATTTGACCTGTGCGGTCGTGAACTGTGTGAGCCCTGTGCGAAACTACATGCAGCTTCCTCCTGAATATCACAAAGAACTGCTACAGCACATAAATATGGAGGCTAATGGCACTTCAGTGAGTTTCACGAGATTTCATAGGAAACCGGCTCTTCAAAAGACATTTTCCCGTTTTTCATGCGACCTGCTCCAAAGTCATCAAATAAGTTTATCTTCATTTTGATTCTAGCGTCAGACCCGGTGGTAACAGAGGAAAAAAAAAAGAACGCTTTCCATATTGTACCACAGCGAGAACATTGCAGACGTGTGAGTAAACAAGCGTAGTGATTTGCTTCGTAGGATAGAAATTGTATGTTTGCAATCTGTCTGCAGCCTAGAGGCACGTGCAAGCCGGGTTCTAAACACTCGAGTTACTTAGCTCACGTTTCAAGCTTCGTCAATTCGTCAATCTGGCAATTCTGTTTCTTCGGCTTCATATTCCTACAGTCTAGAAATAATGAAAACAAGAAACCTTCTCGGACCTAACGAAATCCTAACGACATACAATGAATCTTAAAGTCGGTTTGTAGTGATACACTGGTCTCCTGCGAACGTGAATAGTTACTTCTTTGTTCAGATGGCACGGGCCACATCAGTGCCTCCATGTATGTGGACAAAGAGTACATTTCGCCAGTTAGAGAAGATAAAAGCGTCTTTTGTATGCCTCAACACATAAATACACGTTCAATATGCCACATTCCGATTTGCTGCCTTCGCTTTCCAGCCCGGATTGCCGCGTTATACGGTGGCATTTGAAACGTACTGCACCTTTATTTCCTTGTCGTCGATGACGATGCAGCGGTACATCTACCACAAAGTATGAAACCTCCGGAAAATTAGTGGCCACAAAATGATTGAAGGCTTGGTACCTGATATATCATGAATGTAACTTTATGTTATATTAGAGTGTTTAGCTTATCATTTCGGCTTTAATTTAGTTAAGGATGAAAACAATTCTCCACGGGGTTGGACGCTGTGTCTGCAGACGATAAAACAGTCGCTATATGTAGTTGCTTTCTTTCTTTCTGGTACGACGCTGGCACATTTTTAACTATGCTTCATAAATAGACACCGCGCCCATTTCGTGTTTCTTCATGGCTGCAACAGGGCGACTGGACAGGAACTAAGAAAAAGGAGACGACACTGCGCGGCAGTGACCACCTACTTTTTTTTAGCTTTGACCATTCGTGCTGCTCCACCTTATGCCTTGTTTTCTGCAATAATTCTTTCAGATATATCGGAACTCTATATTTACTTAAGCGGTTTTTCCTGTTTCACTTACACGTTTTTTTTTTCGAGTTTTTTTTTATTTCTGCTAAGTAGTGTTACAAAATAAACCAATCAGCCTGTTGCTTCTTTTTTTCCTACCAAGAACTTTGTATGTCTAACAAAAAGTTTGTCTGCAAAGGAAGCACCACGCAATGCTCAAGCCATTATGCTTTCTCACGTTTTGAGCTAGCGCACCTAGGTAATTACGAAAAACTGTCAGCATGGCCGGTAATATATAAAAACAGCTGCAGCCTTCTGGGAAGGGTGGCTCGTTTACTTCTACCTCGATCTTGTTTTCGAGTCTTCCACAATAAGTAATAGGAGACATTCCCAGCCGTGCAAGTGCGCTTCCCCGCACATCCTGTTTGACTCATAAGTAACGGCGGGCACCGCCATAGATATGGAAATAAAGCAAGAGCGCACGAGCTGGAGCCACTATCTTTGCCACTATCTATTCGTTATATACATTCTTCATGGAAGAAATAAACAAAATAGGAGAGGCCCTGACATCACGTTTTTGAAGCCGAAAGAGCAGCCATGTTGGTGTGCCATCTCCCTTTGCGCCTCCAATCAGCTCGCCGGCTCTTGGATGTTTACTTGCATGTTTACCAACCACCGGAAGTGTGTGCTGCCGACGCACGTCAAAATAAAGCATACGAAACTTCTATAGCAGTTTTAGTGGTGCGGACGCGCGCCTGTGTTTTTTCGTGGCACGTTGAAGAAGACGACGATGACCAGCGCCGTGATTGCTTGAGTGTATCTGTTGCTGGCTGACATTCACACTAACAGACCCAAAACACAGCTTTGAAGCTTACACACCACACTCCCGAATCAGCTTTTCTCGCGAACAAAATGTGCTGCGAGAAAGACGCCGGCGGAAAAATCTTATCTCACTTTTCAGAGGCCGAGAGCTGCAGCGAGAGCTTCACGAGCGTGGTTGCTATGACAACGTTTACGTTTGGGGTACCAGTCCCAGTGCTCCTTTGCGAAAAACAGCACCTGACTTCCGCCACACTTTCTCCAACACGTCAGTGCTGGCCGGGGCCTCTCCTGCGCTTTCTTTCCTCCATGACATTCTTGCTGTTTGCAAGTCGGCTCTCGTCTCAATGCGCACTTGAGCAGGCGATCGGCCATCTTGTGTGCCTTAACCAAATACGTAGAATGGAAAAGCTCACTTCAGTATTTTATATATCCTTTATTAGACTCCTCTAATTAGATCCACTGTTGAGGCAACACTTGACGTCATCGTTTCTGAGCAAACAGTTGCAAGAGGTGTTTATTTAAGGTGGTCTCCTGCAGATGCGTGCTTCACCGACCGCAATGCTCACCAGCGGGCTGTTTCACTTTCTTCTGCGGGAGCAGCTACAGATGAAGCGAAAGATGGAATATATTGCGCATAAGATACATATATTATGGTGTTAAAGGTTGCATTTGCCCGCATGAATGCAATTTGGTGCTCCTTTTAAGAATTCAGATAAGCTCTCCTGACTTTCCAGTTACCAGATACGTTCTTTCAGATGGGTCGGAATATCGGCCAGTCCAATGGAACTTACTAATTGTAGAAGTCTGACCTGACCATGAAAACTAAAATTGATGTGCAAGTTCCAAATTGCGTAACTGCATGCAAAGCTCCAAGCCAAGCTGTCCAGATGTTACCTTCATGCGTGAGAACAACGATTCCTTAATGCTATGCATCTAAGCATTACTCATAAAAAAGGATGTGCAGTAGATATGCGTACATAGATATTGCTGGATAGTACTGGTCGCGAAGCTTTCAATTCGCATGCGGGGGGGGGGGGGGGGGGGGGGGAAGCGGCGACACAGAACGGTAAGGGTAGTGCTAGAGGGGTGCAAACATTTGAGATTACGTGCTTGTACCACCTGAATGGAAAACCGACGGAGGTATAAGAAAAAAAAAAACTTTCGTGGTGATTCGATATGAAACGCATAATTTGCGCCAAGAAAACATACATACAGACAAGCTGAAAATACCGCGAATGGTGGAGCTTATGGGGAGCTGAGTGCAGACAAGTAATTGAATTTAGCATAGGAGAGATGCAAAGACGCCAGCAACGGAGGGCGCACATCTTCGTGAGGGAACTCAGCACGCACCGCCGAAGCATTAAGAAATTGGGGGGAAACTGAGAAAGAAGGAGAACCCGTAGGGAAGTGTGCTCTTTCAGTGTGTGGAAGAGAAAGGCGACAAGGACTTGAAGTAGAGTATAGGGTAGGGTAGGAGAGCTGAGGAGCGGGAGGGAAGTCCTGGAGGACTTCGTCGTGTTTTCCTCACACGTAGCAATGGGAGGTATTCGCCTGTTTCCCGCTGTCTGCTGTCGCCGGGGCTTCGTTTCGGTCGATTCACGCTAGCTGACAGGCGACAGCGGGCATTGCTGCGAGTGCTGCTACCTCTGCAGGGCGGAGCACAACAGCCCGTTTGTTTAGGCTTCGTGAGCAAGACAAAAAAGTCCAATTTCTGCGCGGACTGCCGAGACCGTCTCCGTTCTTTTTAGATTGATCTAATTTTGCTGTAGACGTGTTTACTTCTGTTTCTCCTCTCCCTCTTCGATTCTTACTTCTGCAATGCATCTGATGTTGTTTTCTTTTTTTTTTCACGTTTACTTATATGGATGAAAAATAGAGACAGGTTAAAGCAAGAAAGACGCCGAAGCCAATGTTGAAGTTTGTTCTGTATCCGCTTCTGCTTGCATTCGGTTGCATCCTCAGAAGCACGGGAAAGCAAATAGTGAGAAGGAGCACATTTCCGAGTCGGTGCTTTGGGTGTATGGAGCTGGAGACGTTTCACGCTTGCCTGGAGCGAAAGCACTTTCGACACTAAGGTATGCGCTCTGTTGCCATAGTGTATAGACACTTTCTTTGGTTTGACTGCAGAGATGCAAATTTCGGCATGAAGAATCAAGCGCATCCTTTCCCCGCAGATCGCTTACTGCTGTGCTGGTGCAAGTGCCCCCTTTGTTGGATCTTATTTTCAGTTTTTCTGTGTTTCTTTCTCTCTTTCTCTGTAGGTCTAATGGTCTAATTCTTTCACATTTTTTGCTATGTTTTAATTTGATAAATAACAAAATACACACTGACAAAATGCCAATTCACAGCGGGAACAGAAAGAGGGAGAGTGCAATGATTATAACGAACTCACAAATCTAATGAGCATACACGTTGCATGAGAGAAAATATTTTTGCTGTGGCACACCAGGGCAGACCTGACGCGGTTGACAGGAGCTTCCAACACGATGAACACTGGTAGGTGGACAAGTTTAATGGAGGCCTAGTGCCTGCAGTGAAATTTCAACTAACATTGCGAAGAAGAGAAAGATATGCAAAAGTGTATTTTATACTACTAAGTATATCAAATGCCTGTGCCTATTCAAAAAAATTTTCAGTTTTGTTCGGTGTATTAATGCATTTTTTTCGCGTACACGTCACTTTGACGTGGTCAGCTTTCGCGGTTTTGTGACGTCGCGTGACAGACAGACGAAGTAGGCGTACCCACAATACATTGGACCAATAGCAGAGGGTTAATGGTGATAAGGCGTCGAATCAGGAATGATTATTTTTTGTGTGGTTTAATCATGCATAATCAATGTGTACACGTTATATCAGATGAGGAGCTATCGCGGTTTTCGTGACGTCGCGTGACAGACAGGCGAAGTTGGGAGTGGCCCGAAAATGTTTTGACCAATCATGGAGGCTGACTGCAGAAATTGGAATCAAAACAGTTTGGAATCATTTTACGTTATAGCGCCCCTAGATAACTCTAGGGAAAGCGGAAAAGATAGGGTCTTCAAATATGAATCTGAACGAGTTCAGCTGTACGACATATTGTAACCATAACATAGTGTAACGATAACACAGTGAATGGCGTCACCTTCTCAGTGAGCGATAACCACCGCTGTAAACGGCATGCGAAATCTGCATTTGTTACGTGCGATAGTTCAAGGCCCGTTTGGTGCTTAGCCAAGCAGAGTAGAACACTCTTCGAGTTGTAGAGCTTATTTGGAGGGCACAATGTGGGTGCTCTTGACTTCTTTGTCCGTAATTAGCTAGCGCAAGTTGAAACGCTTCGGTGCAGAGGCGCGAGAAATATCTATGTATAGTTCAGCACAAACCGTCCTTGTTCATCGTTGGGAAGCATCAAAGTTCACACCCGATTCTTAAAAAGCAGAAATTGAAGAGAAAAATCAAATGCTGGCTTATTTCTTTTGCTACAGACTAAAACATTGAAGTTACACAATTTGTGTAATACAGTGTGAATTGGAGCTTCCTTCGACACCCCGTCGATCCTACGGCACAGTTCCTTCACCACCAGTACCACAAGCCGAAGCAAAATGAAAGTTAACTTACTGTGCTGCTGTCAAAGCAATGAGTGTGGAAGCTACGTTTACCTTGCGCTGACGCAGGAATTCTCGCTAATTACCTCTGTCTTTATTATATGATAGAAATCGCCAAGTATCAGCTTTATTCATTCATAAGTTTCTTCGTCCTTAATTTTTCCGAACCGGAACAAAACCGGTAAAATTTATGACCAGGGCCGGACATCCGGGCATGCGCTGTCTTATCGCCTCTCCTGCCCTTCTCCTCCCAGTGTACTGCGCGCTATTAGACGCGGAGCATCTTATAGCGGTGGCCTGTCCCGCGGCGTCATTGGCGTCGGCGTCCGTCCGCACCTCTCCTCATTCTCTCCACGCCAGCTGTGCGATAACGCCTCTCTCGTCCTCTCCCCCTCTCCACGCCATCTGTTCGATAACGCGCTTCTCCCTCCGTGTCTTCATCCGCCACGTGTGCGATAGCGCGCGCATTAGCGCCTCTCTCTCTCCTCCTCCTCTCCGCGCCAGCTGCTTATATAAACACGGTGCATGCGCCGCTGCCTCAGTTGCTGCTTCGGTTTAGTCACGCTGCGCCGTCCGATGCGCTGAATAGACGCCAATGAATCTGTCAACGAACTGTCTGGCACATCTTCAAACAGCAGCAGCCAGTTCATTAACAAAACCGCGAGCACCTCTGAAGACAAGGCTGCGCAGAGAAGAGCTCGTGACGCAGAACGTAAACGTCGGCGACTCGCAGCGGATCCAGATTCAGTTCGCCAACGCGAAGCCTCTTCGAAACGTCAGCGTCGAGCAGCGGATTCCACACTTCGAGAACGCGAAGCCGCTTCGAAACGTCAACGTCGAGCTGCGGATCCTGAGCATCGAGAACGGGAAGTCGTGTTGGTTCGTGAACGTCGAGCATCAGAACCTGAGGTTCGGGATCGTGAAGTTCAACGTAAACGTACGAAGCGAGCGGCGGAACCAGACCTTCGAGAACGGGAAGCCGCGATCGTTCGTGAACGTCGAGCAGCAGAACCTGAGGTTCGGGACCGTGAAGTTCAACGTAAACGTACGAAGCGAGCGGCGGAACCCGACCTTCGACAACTTGAAGCCGCGTTGGTTCGTGAACGTCGAGCAGCGGATCATGAGCTTCGGCAACGTGAAGCAGCGTCGGTTCGAGAACGTCGAGCAGCAGAACCTGAGGTTCGGGACCGTGAAGTTCAACGTAAACGTACGAAGTGAGCGGCGGAACCCGAAGTTCGAGAACGGGAAGCCGCGTGTAAACGTCAACAACGAGAGGCTGCTCCCGATGCTGCACGCGACCGCGAGTGCACCGCCCATCACATCGCGTGAACGCCGTTATAACGACCGCGATGCTCCGCATCAGCCCATGGTTCCCCTCGGGAAGATGGTGTAATTTTTTAGGGGCGAAGCTCCTTAGGGTGTGGGTCGTTCCCTCCTCTGTAGTAGTAGTAGCAGTATGTAGCCACCTCTAGTTTATGAATTGCTCAATAGATGGCGTTGTGTGTCCGTACGTGAAAGAGACGCCGCATGTAGTTTTATGAAGTGTTCACTAGAAGTCCGTAGCTCTGGTTGGCATGGAGACCGCTATGCATGTATGTATACGCATATATACATATATATATATGTAAAGTATAACCGGAAGCCGACTTCCGGTTCCGGAAGCCAGCTTCCGGAGATCGCTTTCGGCGTTTTTCTCTCTCGTCCGTAGCTAGGTGCGCTGCGGTGCACAAGGGCGTTCGTTCCCGACGCGCGCTCTCTTTCTCGTCCGTAGCTAGGGGCGCAGCATTGCACAAGGGCGTTCGTTCCCGACGCGCGCTCTCTTTATCTCTCGTCCGTAGCTGTGGTTTACCCGAATGATCCCCCGGAGCTTCGCCCCACTCATCATCATTCACCCCGTGGATATGCTGTGATTTTTAACACGAAAGTGTTTTATGCCGGGGTCCACCAAGACTTCACTGACGTATTTCCGTCACGGAAATACGTCAGTGAAGTCTTGGTGGACCCCGGCATAAAACACTTTCAGCATATCACAGCATTTCCGTCACGGAAATACGTCACACGAACATACACGAACATAATACAAAGAAAGAAACCAGAAGAAAAAGTTCCACAAACATGCAAAATTTGGAAATCGAACCCACGACCTCTCGGTCCGCGACGATAGATCGCCGAGCGTTTAACCCATTGCGCCACAAACGCATTTGCAGAGAGCTACACAGACGCGCCTTATATATCTAACACTCCTCCGTGTACCCGCGCTCTTGCTAGGGGCGGTGCCGCCGCGTACGAGCAGAAAAGAGAAGTACTGCATTATGACACTAACGCGCACCGACAGTGAACGCTTCGGTGGTCTCAGCACTACGCCGCCTCGATGCCAGCATTCGAAGGGACGCTGGCATCAAGAAGCACTACCAACGCCACTTAGGTGGCGTTCACCGTACTCAGCACAGCGGAGCGTGGCCTCCGCAATTAGCTCTGAAAATGTTTCTGAAGTTGATCGCGGAGGCTGCAATTACGACGCGCTGTACGCGCTGATTTGACTCGGTGACGATTCAGTTACGTGCTTTGTCTTGCGCGTTGTATTAGTGTGTCAGTTACGTGCTTCGTCTTTCGCGTTGTGCTAGCGTGTGATCACCCGGAGCTTCGCCCCACTCATCATCATTCACCCATGGATATGCTCTGATTTTTTTATTGAATTAGCATTGTTTCAGTGTTTCATACACTTTCTGGGTGAATATATCTATGTATCTATATATCTATCTATCTATCTATCTATCTATCTATCTATGTCTCTAACCGCTTTTCCGCCTACTAGGTCAATGGATAGTCCATGGTCGAACGGATGCGCATCGGACTGCTGTGCCGAGGGACGCAGTTTCGATTACCAAACATCGGACCAACTTCGGTAACTGCGTATGTGGCAATGTGTACCTATGTGCCACTTTCGACGAACCATGTGCACCTTGACGCCTATTTGGGTCATTGGGGATGCAGCCCTGGGCATGTGGTACTGGGTATTTACCGCACTTCAATGAATCTCTTTGACTCCTATTTGTAGCACTGAGTATGTTCCCCTCGGTGTGTGCTGCTCTTCAGTGGACATGTTTCATACCAACTTGGTCCACAGGTGCGTACCGTTCCTCAATTAACCTCTTTGGCGTTAACGTGGGTGACTAGGGAAGCCCCACTGGGTCTGCTCGCCTCTACGATGACAAAAATTAAATTTATTGTAGTAAATCAGTGATTCAAGCATTCCAGAGTGTCATGCAGAGTGTCACGTTAACCACGATGTTTCTCAGTCAAACTAATTCTTCTTTACGCTGTTTAAAGTAGCATGTGCCGAGCGTAGTGTATACTCATATGAAGGAAATAAATTTTGCCGATGGTCGGCGGAACTTAACCCATGCCACGCGTTAACGTTACGGCGGCGCCCCTAAAGATGGCGCTGAGTGTGCAGCAAGAAGCGCGAGAGCGAAGTCCTGCTGCATACATGTTTCAGCGTTGGCAATACGGTGTGTCCCTATATTGATTCATCGCTAATCGCCTTAACGTCGACGTGAGATGGGTTCAGCAGGACGTTTATTGACTTCGTTGTTTACGCAAGTTGACAACGCGTGGTTTGCAATATGTAGCACGCAAAGAACGACGAGAAGCGGCAAAAAAGGGCACACGTATAATACCGACAGATGTAGCACTAATTTGTGTCCCTTTCTCTCAGTTTGCTTTAAGTAGCTACAGCATGCCTTCGCTTGCAGGGCACTCACGGTGGCAAAATTGGTTGTTTTATTGTGATTAGCATTCTTAGGATACTTCCCGCCCTTCAGAGTGTCTATATATCGGCATTTCTCTCCGTCTATCTAACCATTTCAACTTCAGCTTGGGTGACAGGGTTGTCTATGGTCTAACGGGTAGAGCATTGGGCAGCTGTGCTCTTGGAATAAAGTTCGAAACCAACTGTCGGTCCAATTTGGGTCATTGGCCATTTTTCCGCGCTTAAATGAATCTATTTCAGGGTAACTTGGGTTACAGGGTACGTGCCACTGGTTATGTGCCGCTCCTCACTGAACCTCTTTGATGCCAACTTCGTTCGCTCGGTTAAGTTAGTTTCGGTTAGACCATTGGGTGTGTGTTGCTCTTCAATGATAACATAATGAAAAAAATATCCGGTGCCGGGCAGAATCGAACCGATGCCATATATAGCGAGACAACGTTGTTGGGACGTATATTCGGACACGATCCAATACACGCAGATTTCGTGGCGGTGCCACTAGATGTCACAACATGTCCAAACGCAAGCATGATAGAGGAACCCCCCTGTATATACGCCTAATACATGACGCATCCTTGCGGCGCCAATGTGGTGTGTCGTTGCATTGCTTCTGTAAAGAAAGTTGCGAGGACACTCATCCCACTTGGTTGTCGTGCCGCGCGATCAGGATAAGGACGCAACAAAAGCAGTCGAACTATGATGAAAACCCAAACTACATTTAATATCATCCTTGCGGCGCCAATGTGGTGTGTCGTTGCATTGCTTCTGTAAAGAAAGTTGCGAGGACACTCATCCCACTTGGTTGTCGTGCCGCGCGATCAGGATAAGGACGCAACAAAAGCAGTCGAACTATGATGAAAACCCAAACTACATTTATAATAGCAAAAACCAAACTACACACGGACAGAACGTTAAGGCACATCATATGACACGTATACAAGACCGTGAGTTCAAGAAAAAAAAAACAGTTCAAAACAGCTCATAGTACTGTGGTCAGGAGATGAGAGGTTGCGAAGTGAGGGGCGATGAAGTGAAGACGTAGAACACACGCCTCGATGCTGGGCGGTGAGGAGAACATGGCTCTTGGCCATGGTGTCCGCCGCCGCTGCCACCGCCGACGTTGGGGACCGCAACCGCTATCGCTGGAAATACGAAAAACGTTCCCGGTTACCCCCAGAACCGAACCCGCGCCTGCTGCGTGGGAGCCTGATACTCTACCACTGAGCCACGCAAGCCCTTGCTAACGGGCAGTGAAAAAATGCGCTGTAAATTATCCCCAGGCACGCGCACAGGTGCATACGACCCGAGCCTCGCCAGTATGGTTGCACCATCTAGGTAAGGCGCCTGCAAACGTAGCGTGCGCAGGCGCAGACGACGAACTGCGATTCAGACGAGGCGCGCGATAAAAAAAAGAAAAACGCGATCCCCAGCCTTCGCCAGTATGGTGGCGCCATCTAGTGAAGGTGCCTGCAAACGCAGCGTGCGCAGGCGCAGAAGTCGAGATGCGATTCAGACGAGGCGCGCAATCAACTCGATTCCGATGTGAGATGCGCGCCACGTATTCTGGATACCTCTTCGGTGCACGTTATGGCGTCTCCTTGTTTTAAATGCCTGTTTAAATACTTGTTTTAAATGCCTGTGACAGATAGCACAATTCTAACCGTTGATCTAAATTACTCCATGAGGCGGCCATTACTTCTACAAGAAATCAAAACGAATGATTCAATAATTAACATAATTATGATAAATAATTGTTTTGATTGGTTACTTAACGGCACGTTTTTCAATCAACAAATTATAGCCGGTGAGTTCCGAAGGCGTATCCACTTGGAACGAATTCTCAGCATTGCATCAGTTTCGAGATGCGAATTTTCAGTGTCCAACCAAATGCATTGGCGTTCCAGTTACCTTTTTTTTAAATAAGACGCTGCATATAGATTATAGCAGTTTTTTTTGCAGCAGCAGCTTTTTCGTCCTGCTGATAAAAAACTGCTACAACGCAGCAGACAAATTGCAACTAAGTGCCTTATTACCCTATCGACGTTGCTAACTGAAAGTTCCTGAAATTCGGCATGGAAATTCGACCCTTTGAACCACGCTCATGCACAGCAGTAAAGTTTCACGGATGGCAGAAGGAGCAATGTCCGATGCCCCTTGGCATGTGTCAGAACAAATCTTTAACGCGATCTTTATCAGAATGTTTTTCTCATTGCATTCAAATAAGACGATGTAACGTGCAGTAGTAGGTGTAAGAGCTGTAAAAGTCAGCAATGACGAGGCAAACGAGGGGAGGGGGGGGGTGCATTTTGCACAACTGCACAGCCGAAGGAAGGCACTCCAGGAACGTTTCTCTGTTAAACATACCTCCCTCTCCCCCCCACCCCCCACCCCCCCCCCAAAAAAATAAAAGAATGGCCGATGTGATGCGCAAAGCGTGAACGCCGGATAGAAACGAATTTTCGTTGGGTGTAGGCTTTTTGAATGCACTTCTTCCTCATCTGCATATTTGATTATCAGTAAAGGTGTGTCTTTATTCTTCATGGCTCAATTGTGTGACCTCATCATCGTCTTGAGTTAAACCTGGGTCTTCGTCAAATCTCTCAGACTTCGTGAATGTCGGCCTAACTGCCGGCCCACAAATCTCTGAAGTACGCCCCCGTCCTCCGTACACTTCCCACCTGGTATACACCATGGAGCTTAGGTCACGTCACTGCTTGCGGCCACTGTCTGCATGCGTGAATGCCTCAGAAAGAGCAGTCTGGCGCTTCTACCGCTATCACACCGGCACCGAAAGCTGCTGCAGGATCTTGGATGGTCAGTGGTCATCCGCGGGATTCCCATCATTTTGCCGGACTTCGCGGTGAAAGTATAGAACGCTGCGTAGAAAACTACTACCGATTAAGCTCTTATAATCGGCGGAACCATCTCCTCAATCTCTGTCACACTAGCTCGAAGCCTTGTATTACCCGAATTCTGGCAATCCGTGTGCTCATGAACACCTTAACTCTACCATGCGAAATAACTTATAGGTCACACAATTTTGCATTTCTCAGCTCAATAGTGATTCTTTTTCCAATTTCAGATACCCATAAAATGTTACTTCCCGTAGGGTAAGAAATAAAGGAACATCCTCGCCTAATTCTAGGCAACCGAACCTGAAACAACAGACTGTGGCTGCAAAGAACCTAGAAAACCGTGCTCCAGAATGGGCACGGTTTTCTAGCTTGAACAACTAAGGGGCAAAGATCCATATCACAAATTTCTTTTTTTTTCTTATGTTAGGAGTCGCTTCACTTGTCAGCCGGCCGACTACGTTTGACAGGAAACAATAACAAAGTTTGTCTTGAACAAGTCATGTGTTTTATACATTCATATATATATATATATATATATATATATATATATATATATATATATATATATATATATATAAATGGCATGCCACAAAGGTCTTGGGAAACCGTGAGGCCTATAGTGCGTGAAAAGACAAGGACGAAGGAAGACATGACACACACAGGCGCTAATTTGCAGCAATCTTTATTACGAGCAAAGTACCGACATATGTATAAAACTTTTTCGCATACACCACCATGTGTGGGTCCCTTGCTCGTAATAAAGATTGTTGCAAGTTAGCTTCTGTGTGTGTCACGTCTTCCTTCGTCCTTCTCTTTTCACGCGCTATAATCCTCACGATGTCACACCAACAAGCCCAAATCACTGCATTACAGCACTTGGGGAAACCTTTCTACATACCGAATCCAGCACACTGTGACAGAGGGTCTACCACAGGGACAGCGGAAGATCATTTATTTTTCTCTATTTATTCGGAGTGTTCCAAACTTTCTCGTAAGTATTTATTAGGACTATATTCTCAGCAAGATGGCGCCACGTACGGTAAGGCGGTGTCTCGCAGCTCCACATGGATAAAGGCACCCAGCGAGCTGTCAGTTTTCTGTTTTTTGTTGGCATCAAAAAACGGGACTAGTTGGTATAGCATTTTTGTAAATGATTCCAGTTTGACCATACCACCTACTCTATTTGTGCAAAGCTTCTTCTCGTAATTACAAATCCTCTGTCCATAACCAGAAGTCATTGAGCAATACATTGTAGCTACACGCGGGACGCACATGAAAGAGAACTTGGCAAATATTATTCCGAAACCTCATTAACTTCTGGGGCAGTAAAAACAGCAAAGCATAGTTGCGCCAAGACTACCCCGACGTGCTCAGTTTTGAAAACTTTTGATCATCGGTACGGCCTTCATATATTGGCAATTGCGAAACATGGTATCAAGCTGTGGCACATGAACCGCGCCTGCTTTAATTATATCCTATTGATCAGCTTCTTTCGTAAAATGCCTCCCCAGGTTTATCGCACGTGCGTGCTTACTGTTTTAGAATGATGTTGCCTCATTAATCTACGCGTCTAGTTTGCCGAGGCCTCTCTTCAGTTTGTGCACCTTTTGTCAGACCCCCTCTTCCGAGATAGTCAATATCCTGCAATTTCGTCACCTCTGTCCTCGTTTTCGAAGGCGAAGATGCGTGAGGCATAGTATTCGGCTTAATTTGTGAATCGTCTTTCCTCGTTTGCATTCATTGGTTATTTTCACGGGTAAAAGCGGGATTGGACAATATAACCTGTTTGCCTTAATGTGGTTCTTTGATTTCGAAGGTTCTTTATTGATCCGTCATGCTCTGCTTCGGTAGCAGCTATGTGCAAAATAATCTGCCAATCTCTTCACGTTGCCTTCTTTTCGAACGGATGTCGCCAGGTTTTTTTTTTTTTTGTGAAGTGAAAGGAGCAACAGAAAACCATAGTGGGGGTGAGAAATTCAGTACAGCTATGCTGTCATCGTGTTCATGAAGTACTAGGGCTGTACAGCCGATACTCATGCGTGCCAAGCTCCTATTTCTTAATAAAGAAATTCTAGAATTAAAAACGGCAAAATATTTGCTGCGCTTCAGAAGCGTCTCGCTTCGAAACAATATTTCCGAACGTTGTCTAATTTACTGCGGTGCACCACATTAAATTACACACAAGGCTTTCCCGTTTAAACGACTTTCCCGTTTATCCACACCCAAGGCTAAACGGGAAAGTGCATGTCCCAAGAGCAATCGGTGGAACAGGCTTGAGCAGCTCGGTATAGGCTCGTGTTTACGATGCCGTCGTGGTCGCTGCGTCGTCGTCATTCGAGCTTCGTCATCCGACTCGCCTCTGATTCTCGCTTACTACCTGCTCTCGGGCCAGGTGGCGCGCGCAACTATATATAGATTCCGGTGCTGGTTTCCTCTGTACGAACCGCTATTCAAAAGCGAGTTTACCACGAGCATTGATTTCCGATCGCCAGAGAGCAAGGGGCCGCCTCCCTTGTTCCTCCCCACGCTCGAACCGTATTTTCACGGCCCTTCTCGTATTTACCAGGCCGTTAATCAAGCATCGAGGCGGCCTGCTCTTACGTGCTGCACAAGGATTCTGAGTACGACAATGCAGCGCAGGACTCAGCATAGCCGCGTCATTACGCCGGCTCGGGTCGAGACCTCGGCTTTTGACGCTAACAAAGAAGCTCTTAGGGGGCCGCAGCTTCGTCAAAAAGTGTGTAAAATCGGACTTTGCTTTCCTCAGCTGGGCAGCTCGAAGACGGCCTATTGCTGGGCCGCTACTGCTGGGCGCAAAGGGAGAGGAACGCGTTCTCAATGATTGAGCAGCTAGGCAGGCTCACGCCCTTTCTCTCTTTCAGCATGTCTGAGTTCCTCAATAAATGCCTGCTCGAGCTCCTCGATCTCCGCAGGGTTGACGCCATAGCCAGCTACCTTCAAAATGGTTCGCCTAACTTCGATTGCCAGAGTAAGCGGGCTCTGCGTTTTTTTTTACTGCATTCAAATAAGTACAGTGTCAAATAACTACACGATTCAAATAACTATTCAAATAACGATTCAAATAACTACAGTGTCACAATTCTTAAAGTTGACGTACGTAAAACATATTTTTTTAATTTTCATGAAACACATATATTTCTGAACAGATGCAAATTGGGTCACGGAAAAATAAAGAGACAAGAAATTATGTAAACTAGTATACGAGTGGTTCCACAATAACAAAAAATAGGCTTATTTGTACATTCATGGTTCCTCTGCGGGTGCCCACACGGCGCGGGAGCACACATGAGCGCGAGTGCACTAAGCAGTTGTGAGCCCGGAATCCAATTATCTCTGCAGCAGCCTGTCCCGTATTGACACAGTCTCACATTTGTTCGCTGAATGCGAATGCAAGTATAGCCTTTTCAAGCGCGGCACACTCATTTGGGGACAATATCTGTGTTTGCCAGTTCCCTGCAGTAGCGAAAAAAATAATAAAAGAAATACGGTTGCATTAATCTGCGCATCAGGTGAACATTTCTGTTTAACAATATGTCCTCAATTCACTTCAGATTGCAGAGTATTAACATATACCACCATTTTACTAAACACACCGTCGTGTTAGACGGGATATTCGAACCGCGAATCTCCGTCAGCTATAAGGAAGAAATAGTTTTACAGTTCCCGCAACACCTGCTGCCATTTTTTAACTTGGGGATGTGGTACAAACCGGTGATTCAAACTTTTACGCAAAAGAAAAATGCAACATGAATGACTGCACACTAGACCAAACTTCGCTGGTCTGTAATTACGAGGATTCACTTAGAAAATGCCTAGAGTATCACCCTTTCATTTTGGCTATCTTTTTATAAGGTTTTGAGCATGTCTAAATATTGACAACTGGACTTACTTCTCTTTCTCCGGTGACCGCTTTTCCACCGACTGACAAATGTTGAACGTTATCGCTCAGCGCTGGAAGCGCCTGTATGAATCGGAAGTTTGTAGAATATTATCGATGGTCCTAGGCGTTGTCTGTTGTCACCGAACCTTATGTAACCCGATTGTATGCGCCACGCGTATTGTGTAGGCACTCGGACATCAGCGATTACGCTGGAAGCTTTGGTGAATCTTGTATAAAAGCCAGTGCGCGTGAGCCATTGATCAGGTTTCAACGATCACCGACTGCGCGAGCCGTTATCGTTGTGCTTTGAATGTCACTTGTATTCGTGGGCACAGGTTCGTCCAATAATGAGTTCGTTTCGTGATACACAGTCTTGCTACTGAATTCTTCACCGACATTTCAACGTGACAATAATCTGTTGTAAACTGCAGGAGATTTTTTTTTACAGTGCATCAAAATTCGTGACTGAAGGAGAGAGAGATAGAGAAACAGAGACAGAAACGAAGATGGAAGGCCAGGCATGCAGGTTAACCAAGGACACGCCCGGTTGGCTACCGTAGACTTGTGCAGGGTGACAAACGTGCGTAGGGAACAAAGGGACAGTCGGCAGGAGTCTAATTTGGTTCGTAAAAGGCGTTTTATTAAATAATAGTTGGCCGAGTGTAAACCACACGAGCATAGAGGGGCTAAGGATCGACGCGGGCAGATTTATATGATGGGGTGAAAGTAGCCGGCGCAATGGTGCGAGTGCGGAGACGGAGCGAAAGGGCAGCGTGAAGTGTTTAAAAGCGATGCCTACAGCAGAGGCGCATGCACGACGCCAATCAGCGGAGGAGTTCGTACCGTGTCGTCTTTATAAAGTGAAAGGCACAGGGTGTCGCTTATGCGTACACACGTAGCCGTTTCGCTTTCATTAATTCGCATTCGCCATTACACGAAGTTCGGCTAACCGAGGCGGACCTGACGGCGTTCTTATTCGTTTTGTGAAGCGGTTGGAGTGTACAAACTACGCATTATTGATGTTCTGACCTAACTTGCCTACTGCGCTAGCGTTGGCCCGTTTACAAACACTAGTGCTTGCGTTGACCTGTTGAGTTTTCTGACAGCTATTTGCTTCACAAAGGATAAACAGGTGCGAGCATGGGGAAACGTAGGTGCATAACACATACATATTACATTGCCAAAAGGCTCCATGTTAATCCTCGCAGAGTAGGCAATACAACAGCGGCTTTGGGACCGTTTCCTGATCGACTCTTGTTGTTTGTACAGATCCTGGATCTCTTCACTGCCTTTGCAGTTCCGATCTTGGCTGACGCGCATCCTGCATCGGGTGGGCGCGCGGTGACTTCCGATAGTGTGCTCTGCTGTTCCTGCCTCATAGGTCGAAAGCGCGATAGTCATGACTTCTCTGCGAGTGCATCCTCCACTTCGACGGTTTTTCGGCGCACTCTCATCGATGCACTTACCACGGTTCCTCCGATAACTGCTACGCCTGCAGATAAATTGGTGACGTCAAGCCTCGAAAATACTTCCATCGCATCCAGTCAGTAGTGGGCAATGCAGCGGCCACTTCGGGATGTTTGGTAATTGTGGTCTGTAAAGGCTATCAATCCTTGCAGATGAAGTCCTATCTAATAATTTATTTCTGTTGGTGCTGCATTGCGCACATTGTTGCTCGCCTGGTCGCTTTATCTGTAATTATTCTAATGTCGTTACTTGCTTTAGTCGTCCTTATAGGAAACCCCAGCCCTCGAAGAAAACTAATTGCTGCGAATACTTGAAAGCTCTCTCGGCACTCTCGGTCACGCAATAATGGCGACGACTTGAATGCGACTTCAGCCGTGGTCTTCGTCAGTGCAATGGAAAGGACCGAGAGGCGAAAACAGGAAACCAAGTTTTGAGGTTTGAAATACGTTCGAGTATAATCTCGCTTGAAAATGTTGAAGTGATGAGCAGATATGTGCCGCTGAAAATTTTACTTCATGAGCCTGGCGAGATTGATTTATTGGCGCCAGGTTGTAAAACTTCCCTATAGAAAATATAACCTGCGACAACACTGTTGTTCGTGTGGCGAAAATATTTACAATTCCCCCTACTCGCTCCATAAAAAAAAAAGACACCGTGTGGTTTCTATTCACTTTACGAGCACGAACACGTAAAAGTTAATGCGCGCCCTGATCATTCTCATTTATCAGCAGCCGACTTTAAGTACAGAATGTTTGTGCGCTAATAAGATTGCCTGAAGATTGGTTTATTTAAAGCAAGAGGATCAGGAGCTTAGTCACGTTTCTGGATTCCCAGTACAATACAGTACAAGCTATGAAGACAAAAAATTGTAGTGTGTGCGATTCAAGAGCCACTCAATTTGTATGACTCCCGTTCTTCTTTCGATAGCTGCGCAGACGGGCCGAGTTCATTAGAATGGTCAAGAGGGCGTAAAGAATGAGAAAGCCTTCATGAGTGCAACAGACGCGCACGGAAAAGTTTGGAGCTGAACTCAATTTCCACTTGCTTTATCAAACCCGTCTGTGCACTCAAAGAAGCTCTTTGATCAGGCGTAAACCAAAGAATAATGTAGAACGATGCCCTCAGAAACAGTATATTCACTCTTTGACGTTATTTTATTATGTTATGGACGTTATTTTTATACACCATTATTTTTTATAATGGAGACTTGTTACGGTTAGAAATACTAAACTTTGATACCACGTCTAGGAAGGTACGGCAGCTTTTATTGACCATATATTTGAGAGCATGCGTGAGAGAAAAATAATAATAAAATCTCATATACTGAAGAAGAAATGCACCAAATGTTCTGACAATTTTCTTGTAATGCGTAAGCATTCTTTTGATCGGCTGTTACTTTGCTTTTGCTTACTTGCTTACTTTGCTTACAGCTTATGCATGTCTACCCATCGCTTTTTCCGAACCCAAAGAATGCTTACGCATTAGTCGACAATTATCCGAATTTCGGATAATTTCATTCGTTGCACTTTCTATTGCAACGAATGACTGTCGAGGCGACGGCGACGTGACCAGTATTTTTTTTTTTTCGAACGTCGCCCTATAACGTCGTTTCCGATTCGCTTCTGAATACCTCCTTTCCTTTTCTATCTGTTGATTATCTCCTAGTTTCTGTCACTGTTCTCATTCTTCGTTCTACCGACTATTATTTTTGCGAGTATCGTTTTATATCTTTTTATTGTATCAATGACGATGTAGAGGACATGGCGGCGTGACCAGTTTTATTTATATTCCAATGCTACCAGTCCTCTACAGCAACACCATCATAACGAGTAAATCTCCCAGTTACAAGGCGCTATGAGACAGACACGTTTTCTCCGGGGCACTCGCCAAAGAATGCTTACGCATTAAAGGTCAATGCGCAGATCGAAAGCATCAGATACTTTGAATGTGTAACGAGTTACTTTGCGTTCTTATGGGCTTTAGTTGGCTGCGGTTCCTTCAAACCATCCTTTGCTAAGCTTCGTTAGAGCTAAGTTGCGTCGTTAAGGAACAGATGAATAAACCTAGTTCTGTTTCATTAGTTTAGATTGTCAATGCGTTCTATACACCTTACTGGCATCGTTAAATTCATTCTGCCAACATCATGCAAGATACGGCCGACAAAGCAAATCGAAGTATCAAGGCTCTACATTAAAGTCTAAATGACGAAAAGAAATCGCCGATTATTGCAACGCCACACATGCAGTTTATGTCACCCTACCTTATAAGGTAAACTACGTCGCTAGAATTGTCATCCATATTTCTTATTACTGAAACTGCATGCGCTTGTTATATCAAGTTTTGCTAGCCAGCAAAAGTTAGAAAACAGAACAGGGGCATGCACACATGGGATTTTTTGTATTGGATAAAATTGTGCGGATAATATAAAGGCGCTTATAATGGTGGGTTATCAACAAATGCAGGTGCAAGAGAGGCGAATGCAGGTGGAGGAAAAGAGGAAGGCAGTTGGCCAAGGAGAGTAAACAGGGTAAGGCGTGAGTGGGAACGGGGCGGGCGTGGATGATTACGTCAGCGTCACGAGAGAGCACAGCTTCACCCTCTTCGCTAGCTGGGCATATATTGCGTCATGCGTATTTTAAACATTGGGGGACTATAGTCACACACACAAAAAAAGCTCTTACACTTGCATTTCTAGGTCACAGGAAATTCCAGCCAATTTTGATGCTGGACTTTAGGTAATTCATGGACGGCATGCGGCCAATCACATGGAACACTTACGAAAGAAAAACTTCAGTGAATTCGGCTCCAGGTATTTTAAAGCAAAATTCGTAGATACGTATTAAAAATGCATAGTGTAGAAGTACGGCTAAAGCGGGAATCAAGAACTAATAAGGGACAAATGTGCGGTAAGTCGCCTTATATAAACAACGTAGGGTGATAACAGACAAAAAGTGTATTCCTTGATTTCCAGCCAACACAGAGATCAGGGGCGCTATAATGTAAAGCTGGTTTCTATTCCATTTCTGCAATTAGCCCTCCCCCATTGGTCAAGAATTCTCCGTTTGCGTTCCTTTCTGTGTTTGTGACACGACTTTACGAAACCGCGAAAACTCGCCACGTCAAAGTCAGGTGCGTATTTTTCGTGGTAATATGCCGAAACAAAACGAAATTCTTTTAGGAAAAGGCGGAGACCACCCAGTTCAGAAAGGAAGAGCAGATGGCCAGCCGCCCATCGCTTTGCCATAGGCTACTCGGAGCAGCCTACTAGAATTGATTTCATTGTATATATTAAAAAAATCGTCGGCCCTTCCCCTACCGGGAACAGGGGGGACACGCGAAGCTTGTCGTGCCATCAGAATTGGGTGATGCGTTCCCTGAACTCGGCGTTCGCTGCCCTTTGTTGACGCTGGGCTTCGGTAAGACGGGCTTCTAACGTGGGATCCACTGCCTGCCGCTGTAACCGAGCCTGGGCTTGGGTTGACCCGCACGGCGAGCGGGAGCCTGCTCCCGGTGATGTTGACGGCGTTTCTCATCGAAAGCGGCCTGTTCCGCCGCCGACCGAATGTAGGCCTTCCCATCCGTTTGCCGAGCGTACACTGAAAAGGAGACCCGACGCCACGCGCGCGAGCCCCTTTCCTTCCCATTGCCCTTCCCCCGACGCGCGCGCGCTCCTGATTGGCTGCTCCCGTCGCGTTTTACGGGCGCGCGCCTCACTTGTTTCACCAGCGGTCTATTCTTAGCCTTTCCCGGTGTTTTCCTTCACTTGCGCGAAACGGGTCTTTTTGCGGTCAAGCCTACAACGGCGCCGACACTTGTGAGGCAATTCAAGCTTCGCTTGAAAAACAATTGCGTGGCAGTCTGATGTTGTCGAGTCTTTTCGACACGTATACAGCATCGTTCTTTCAACTATTCTTCACTGAGGATCCGTTTCAGCGGCATATTTAATTCGCCGTTTTACGCCACCACGATTTTCGACCAGCAAGCGCAAGCTAAGTAAGGGGAACTGGACCAATCGCTTACACCGACACCACTCTCCCCACCCGGTTGTTGGCTTTCATAGCGCTAGCGTTCACCAAATTGATTTAAAAAAATGTATGTCAAGGTAGGCAATATGATTTGCTGTGAAAGCAAACAAAAGTTTTCTTCTTTCTGGGGTTTTACGTGCCAAAACCAGTTCTGAATTTGAGGCACGGCGTAGTGGAGGGCTTCGGATTAATTTTGACCACCTGGGGTGCTTTAACGTGCACTACAAGGCAAGCACATGGGCGTTTTTGCATTTCGCCTCCATCGAAACGCGGCCGCCGCGGCCGGGATTCAATCCCGCGATCTCGTGCTCAGCAGCGCAACGCCTTAGCTGACTGAGTCACCGCGGCGGGAGCAAACAAAAGTGACCTCCTATAAATGAGGAGAGCGTTTTATTGGGCTGCTCAAACAACGCAGTGGGTCACCGCCTGATGCTTGTGTTGGTGGTTACATAAATTTGATATGAACATATTGGAATAAAACAGATTGCAATAGGTTTAAATTACAGGGCCTCAGGGTTCACCGCTGCTTCTGAGCTTGCTTGAAGTCTACAAACTTCGGATTCTAAGAAGTGCACCAACAACCATTGCATGTACATGTATTGCTATTTTCGGCTTCGTCGCGATTGAGAGATTGTGTATTAAAATTATTATTACATACTTATTGACAAAGCATTTCCAAATATTCTCTGTGGCATCCGCTCAGTCACTGTGGAGGTCATTCTATTTGGGTGCTAGCCTGCTTATCACAATGGGTGGGGCCCACCTTCGGTTACTGAGCTTCTCCCCTTTTGATTATGGCAAGTCATACCTGCTCGCGTGATGGGCCCTGGTTTTTCAAAGCCATTGTATATCACGCCCCTAATCTAACACGTATCTCCAGGCCTCTTATTTGATTTAGGCCTGGATTTCCGGCATCACATGGGCAGCGGCACAATAGGGAAGTCAAGGCACACTTGAACTTTGGAACAATGACGGAAGGGCCGATTATGAGGCATAAAAAGCTTCATTGTTAAGACAACTGTGGAATGAAGAATGACCGGGACGTTCAAATTGAAACGGAAACACGCCCAGTGACTATCTCTGAGAAAAGAGTGCACGGGCATGCATGGGCGATGGAAGTATGCAGAAGAGGATAATAAAGTTGGTTCAATAATAAAGTTGTCTCCATCCATCCATGCAGAAGAGGATGAAAGTTCGCAGCGTAGGCGAGCACGATCAAGCAACACGTGACCGTGCAGAGGCAATGCACATGAGATGAACCGAAAATCGCAAAGAACATGTGCTTTATGGATGCGCGAGAAAAAGAATAACTAGATAAGACGAAATATAAATGCAGTTTATGGAAGATGGCGCTTCCTCTAACAGCGATCGATCGTTCACGTGCTTGACCGTTCACCTGGCAGTATTTTTGACGTAAAGCGCACATCAACAAGAGCGTCATGCTTTGTCGTTGGCCATTTATTTTGTTATAAAGTCTCGTGAATTGGCAGGCTATTTAACATGGCGTATTGTAAGCAGGAAAAAGAAAGTTTACTCATAATGGGAAAGCGAGAATGCGCGTAGGAAGTACTGAGACGATTTTAAATACGGTGACGTCAAACGCAAATAATTCAGTGGGGCGCAATCACTACAAATAAAGACCACTATTATACTTAGTTGTCGGGTTTTTTGTGTGGCTAGTAACGACAAGTGTCGGGAAAGCTCGGAAGTAAAAAAAATGATGACAGCTGAAATACGGTTCACGGATGAGCAGATTTTATTAATTGTCTTCCCTAGTTCCACCCAACTAGCTCGAATTCGCATGAAATTCCCTTTGGTAGGCGATGTGGCTATTTTTTCAAGAACACCGGCGGAATCGAACTTAGTTTTTTTCATCCTTATGACAACAGGATTAAAAGAACGTCCAACCTGGCGTTCTTGGAGTGTGTTAAAGCGGCTAGATCACAGATCATTTTCACCATAAAATATTATTAGACCATGACCCCGTGCGTTGTACACGTACAAAATGACTCAGGTGTTTCTATCATCATCAGCAGCAGCAGCCTATATTTCTATATCCGCTGCAGGACGAACGCCTCTCCCTTCTATCTCCCATTACCCCTGTCTTGCACTGGCTGATTCCAACTCGCGCATGCAAATTTCCTAATTTCATCAACCCACCTATTTCTCTGCCGACCTTGACTGCGCTTCCCTCCCCTTGGCATCCATTCTGTAACTCTAATGGTCCACCGGTTACCTATCCTACGCATTGCATGGCACGCTGAGCTCATTTTTTTTTTCTCTTAACGTCAACTAGAATATCGGCTCTCCCACATTGCTCTCTGGTGCACACCGCAATCTTCCTGCCTGTTAACGTTACTCCTAACATTTTTCGTTCCATCGCTCTTTGCGCGGTCCTTAACTTGATCTCGAGCTTCTTTGTTGCCCTCCAAGTTTCTGCCCCATATATGTGAGCACTGGTAGAATGCAACGATTGTACACTTTTATTCGACAGTGGTAATTGGTGTTGCTATACAATTTGTGAAACCGACTGGCCTTAGGGACCGATTGTAGGCGTAATGGACAGCCGCAGCTTCTTCCCTCTCTTTCTTTTCTTTCTTTGCATCCCTTAAAGCCTTCTTCTTGCGCAGGCTACCAAACCATGCGCGCGTGTGCTTGGCCTCTCTACCTTTGCTCTCTCTCCTTGTCTTCTTACATGCCTGCCACGGCATGAAAAAAGTCAGGATTTGCTCACTTTGTCCGTCCGCTCTGTTTTCTTAAGCTGTGGCGTTCCTCATTGCGGCTAAATTCAGGCATTATTAATTTAGCATAGAATGTAGATACCACATGCAATATTTTGCTGAGATCCTCAAAGTCATCACGCCGCCGTCGTACTGCCGTTTTCTCGTCGTTGTCATCGTCTCCGTGTCTCCTTCGCGGCCGTCCTCATCCCATCGACACTATCCATATAGTCGTTGCCGTCGTCACTTACGTGTCGTTCTCACGCCGTCGTCATTGCATTCCATTCTTTCCCTCACTTCTGTAAGGTTGCCAACTCGGACGTCTTCCAGTTAACCTCTTTTCCTTCTTTTTCTCCTACTATTTCCATGCCTTTCTGGCTGTCGGGTATTCCTATTTTTCGGTGCTTGATGTCACTCGTTATAAAAATGTAATGGCTTATGCCCATCAGTTGATGTCCGTAATGTTGGGAAGCCATGTTTCCCACACTAAATGAATTCTACCTCTTTAATGAGCACACATAAGAGAAAAATAAGAAAAAGCGAGCATTACTATATATATATATATATATATATATATATATATATATATATATATATATATATGAAGGTAACGATGAACTTTCATACATTTACATTAACTGGAAACCTTTACAGCGAATGCAAACAACTAAAGGGATGGCTTCCTCTTTCCGGGCAAGGAGACATTACGGAAATTCATGTTATCGTTTCGCGTTGAAGAAAGCCATATAGTGAACGAGAAATAAAAAGGCTTCTACTTTTCCCAATTACGTAGAGAGGTAGAACGACCGATTCTTCAATCTCAACTTGTTGCCGTTTTCCAAACAACGCCATTGTGCGCCGGTTTGGAATAAAAACAATTATGCTGTCAGCAAATGTGTGATAGGAAAGGGTGTTTATTTTTGGAGATGGCGCCTGCCAGAGCTGCTGCTTTTTGGTTGGTTTGGTGGTATTTTAAAACTCCCCAATTTGCCTGCAGCATTTGGACATTTTATTGCGAAAGCAATTATATGGAGCAACCGGAGTGTGAGGTTCCCTATAGGTAAAAATGCCCGAGCGGAAGCGTTTCAGGGAGAACGAACGCAAGGTAGCCGGAAAGCAGGGCCGGAGGGAGCAAGGGGGGGGGGGGGGGCGCACTTCTACTCTTCGCTCGCTCGTCTCTTATCTCCACACGGCTCTGACCTTTATCTCAGTTTCCCACCGCACGTACCTTGCTGCGGCGTATTTTGCCAGCGTTTTGACAGTCGGTCTGCAGTCATTCACAGTTAGTAATAGTCGGGCCACATTTTCCAACGCACGCTCATCAATCTGCCCGGATGTGCAGCGCTACAGGTGGCTTCGCAACGGGGCTCATCAACACCACCATTTCACGCGCCTTCTCGTGGTTCGAGTATACGCCGCAGCACACCTTTAAAACTCCTACAATTCAATTTTCTACTTCTTTGCTGTTCAATAACCAAACATCGGCTTCAAATGTGTGTCGTCAAAGTCGGGGGTGCGTTTTCATTCCACTGCGCCTGCACCGTATAAATGTTAAATTTCTTGAAAATTTAGAAACTTTGCACCTCTGCACTTCCAAGCTAGAACATTTGTTACTAGTTGTATGTTAATATTCGGTAGGTGGTAGTGGCGTGAAGATGTACAAACGTTGTCACAATGTCAATATAAAGATGGCCGTCCCGCTTAAGACATTCGGAAAACAACTTCTATTACCACATGTCTGACAAGTGAAGGAATAAACTGACTGAGATTCATCGAACAATGAAAGTAAAGTATTATCATACAAATCTACCGCAGCAAGTTTGCGTACGGACGCGGTATAAAGTTCACAATTCGTGGAACATTTTTTAAAGATGCCCGTTACCCGAGCAAGGACGTCGAGTTGCAACGCGAGAGCATAGCAGTGCTGTTCTTCGTACTGCGCATGCACCATTTACAAGCATTCGAGGCCTGCACTTTTAGTGACTGTCCTATTTTCCTTACTCACCAAGTCTCGTCGCGAGATATTATAACGTGTGTGGAACACTCAAGGTCCCCTCGGGGAAAGAAAGATTGATTAGATGGTAGTACACCTAGGGATGCATGAATGGTTGATGGATCAAACAAAATATTTACTTCCGGAAAATTGAAGGTCTTTTCAAGCGCTGGAAACCAATATTAAGCAGGAGGAAAATTCTGCAGAAGAAATTACATTTAATTGCCTCTTATTCTCTCTAGAAATTTACTTTTAAGAGATAATATTTTTTCATTTGACTTACATAATTACTGCATTGGTGAATTGTAACGCGCCCTGTTAAGGCATCATCTGGACTCAAGCCTTCGCAAGTTCACACACGCATGAAGTCGCCTTAAGCCGCTAGTCCTGGTAGCATCATATTTCCTTTCGTAACAAAAAGTCAACACACTCTTCAAAACTTTCAACAACTGATGCGAAAGGTTTGACCGCCAAGTTTCATGTCTAATTGGGCGCCTAACGTTGCGATGCTTCGATGGGGGCGAAATGCGAAAACACCCGTGTACTTAGATTTAGGTGCACGTTAAAGAACCTCAGGTGGTCCAAATTTCCGGAGTCGCCCACTACGGCGTGCCTCATAATCAGAACTAGTTTTGGCACGTAAAACCCCATAATTTTTTTAACGTTCCGATGCAATGCATCACGGATGAGAGACGCTGTACCGGAGTGTTTAAGATTAGTTTGGACCAAATGGGATTGTTTAACGCCCACGCAATGCTAAAGGTGTAAGCAGGTGTATTTACACTCCGCGCTCTGGATTAGAACCGGTGACCTTGCACTCCGAGGCCGAACGTCATGGTCACTGAACCGCCACTGCCGCCAATATAAAATTTTATTGCTTGCCAAACACTATAAAATGTATAATCAGGTGTAGATCAATTAGAATATCTTAGAAAATATCTACAAGGATTCCACAGCTACCTTGGTTCTCCACAAGAAAAGTAGAAAGTTACCTATCAAGAAAGGGAAAATCAAAAAAGATGGCTGACTAATGGAGTAGCACACGAGGAATAAGGATTATAAACAGGGATAAGGTGCCTCAGAAAGGCTGGCCAGCCTTTCTGAGGCACCTTATCCCTGTTTATAATCCTTATTCCTCTATCAAGAAAGGGGTCAGGCAAGGAGACACAATCTCTCCAATGCTATTCACTGCATGCTTAGAAGAAGTATTCAAGCTCTTAGACTTGGAAGGCTTAGGAGGGAGGATCGACGGCGAATATCTCAGCAACCTTCGGTTTGCAGATGACATTGTCCTATTCAGCAACAATGGAGACGAATTACAACAAATGATTGAGGACCTTAATCGAGAAAGTGTAAGAATTGGGTTGAAGATGAATATGCAGAAGACAAAGATAATGTTCAATAGCCTGGGAAGGGAACAAGAATTCAGGATCGCCAGTCAGCCTCTAGAGTCTGTAAAGGAGTACGTTTATCTAGGTCAATTACTCACAGGGGACCCTGATCACGAGAAAGAAATTTACAGAAGAATAAAGTTGGGTTGGAGTGCATACGGCAGGCATTGCCAAATCCTGACTGGGAGCTTACCGCTGTCGTTGAAAAGGAAAGTGTACAATCATTGCATTCTACCGGTGCTAACATATGGGGCAGAAACTTGGAGGTTAACAAAGAAGCTCGAGAACAAGTTAAGGACCGCACAAAGAGCGATGGAACGAAAAATCTTAGGAGTAACGTTAAGAGACAGGAAAAGAGCGGTGTGGATCAGAGAACAAACGGGGATAGACGATATTCTAGTTGACATTAAGCGGAAGAAATGGAGCTGGGCCGGCCATGTAATGCGTAGGATGGATAACCGGTGGACCATTAGGGTTACAGAATGGATACCAAGAGAAGGGAAGCGCAGTCGAGGACGGCAGAAAACCAGGTGGGATGATGAAGTTAGAAAATTCGCAGGCGCAAGTTGGAATACGCTAGCGCAAAACAGGGGTAAATGGAGATCGCAGGGAGAGGCCTTCGTCCTGCAGTGGCCATAAATATAGGCTGATGATGATGATGATGACTGTAACACGGCGCAGTTTGCAGCACCCGTTTCGGGAGCTGAAGGTAACCGGTCTACTTAATTATCATCGTGCTTAAATGTTTCTTCGCTGCTGCTTACTTAACTACAATAATTTGGTACATAGAGAAGTCCTTAAGAGTGTCATATATCAAGTCATGTAAGCAACAAAAATACAGGAAATGAGGTTGACAGCAGCTGAAGCTTTTAGTAGGACACCGCCCGTTTAAGGCGAATGGTTCCAGAAAGAAAAGAAATGTTTAATAAAAGACTGCCGTTGAGTGAAGCTGATATTTCTAATGGGTGAACATTCAGAAGGCCGCCGGTATAGACACCTCTGTTCTGTGTCCTTGTTTTGTGTATGCACGCACTCGCGCGTTCTTGACCGAGAACTTGGCTTCAACCTTCTTGCTCTTCACCACAGAGCTATACCTCACGGCCAACTAACACAAATGGTGGTACACAAAACGGTTCAATACAGAGTGCCCAAGCGACATGCTGCTTTTCTTCTTTCGTCTGTAAGAAAAAATGTGGAACCCACCTCATAAACAAAATTGAGCCTCTACAACATAAATCTGGTCGATTTATTCCCAAGAAACTACAAGGAAACATCAAGTGTAACAGAAATAAAATATGATTTAAACACTATTTGCTCAAGAACCACAGGTTCCTCGCTCTTTTTTTACTTTTCTCAGAAGCTTCACTGCAATAATGCCTCACGCGCTGCGTGGCATATCAAACGAGTTCGCAGCTTTGATTGTTCAGGAAAACAATTACTAATTATTATTACTAGATAAATTACTTCTTGCTCAAATAATTTGGTTTTTTTTGCCTTATGAATGTATGTACTCGCATAGGCAAGAACTAAATGGCATCAAGTTTTAATTTTTCTTGATGTGAAACTGTGTTCGGGCTTTGTGGGGCTTTCCATTGCCAACCAATCATATTCCCCCGTAAAAAAAAAGAGCCGGATATTTAAACGAGCTAGTTGTCTGTTTAACTTATTTCACTATTTCATATTTTAGTGTGGATGTGACAGTAGGGAGGCTGTTAACCTCATAGAGCGGAAGAGCCCTATGGTGTGATCTACGGGCTCTACAGTTCGAACTATTCACTGTGTCTCAGCAGTTTTAGAGCGAAAGCTCTACGAAGTCATGTCTCGCAAGGTCATTCATCGCGTCGCAATGACCTTGAGCCACCGAAGCGCAAGTGTGGCAGGTCTGACGTCACGCCGCGTGATCCGCTGTGGAGAGGCGTCGCAGCTGCGCTCGCTCGGAACCTCGCCGCTGCGGTGCCACGTGACTAGGCAAGGGTTTAACGGATGCTTCGCCGGGGCTTGGTGGCTCAGTCATCCAGTAGATATACCTAGACGGCAGGCTGCGAAATCTCAAGCAAAGCCAAAGTTGCCTGCTGAAACACCAGAGCAAAGGCAGGCCTGATCAGCACGTTATATAGAAGCTTAGCAAACACGGAAGCGTGCCAAGATCGTAGCTACTGCACTGTGCGCATAGTCTTTGCAAAACCAAGCCAAGCAGGCCTTTCGCTCGTGATAACTACGTTTAGAAGAGTTAAACCTCAGCCAATTTTCTAGCTCTTAAGCTAGAAATTCGTACGAGAGAATTCCAGCCAATTCATGATGCTGCAAATATTATTAGTGAATGTGGGCAGCCGATGACATGGGACCATTACGAACGAAAACCTTTGTAAATCCGCACCTGAATACTCCGTTCTAGTGCTCTCATTTTAGTGTAAGAACGCTTTGGTTTAGAAGTTAGCGCAACATGCCTGCCAGCAGTTATAGTGACATCTATACGCCATTCTAAAACCAATTATTCATCGAAACTACACCAACCTGCACCATTTTTGCTCCCTATAGTAGCCGCGCTGTAAAAGTTATGAAAATGAAACCAGCCGCGGCATTTCGGCAGCGAAAGAAACACGGCCAGCAGCGTATATTTAGCCTGTGGCATAGCAATTAATGAGGGTCTCGCGATTAGTATGGGCTTGGGCTGCGGGGAATGTTTTTGATAACTATGCCATCAAACGTAAGCAGCACGCAGCACCCACATCAGCAGTTCGACGCGGTTTTGGTCATTAGCTGTGGCGCTGGTGAATACATTTCCATAATGTATAAGGAAACACGTGTATACTCGCACAGGGCAACAGCTGCCAGCTGCTCTGGCTTGATGATTTGCCATCCTCAATAAGGGCACAAAATGCAACGGTTCTCAGTGATGCGTTTTTCACCGCCTTCAAATGATCGTCGAGCAGCTTCTGAGTACCGGTGTTCTGCGGCGCACTATGGAAATAATGATCACGGATAAGTGAGGTCATCGATTCGCCACGCACTAGAAAAAAAATGCAGGGTGCACAGGAAGCTCTAGAACAAGAATAGGTAGCTGAGGCGGACTATTTTGCTGGTCGATAGTAATTATCTACGCTTTCGATAGTCGCATTTGAAACAAGTAGGAGACCGAGGCTCAAGGGAAAAAAAAAAGAAACATGGGAATTCTGCGCTCTTAATATCTTCGTATGCTTGCTTCAGTGATTGATTAGCTGAAAGTTTTACTGACATTTGTTAAATATTTTTGTCTAAGCGCTATTGTCCCAAACTCAGAACTGTTTCATTTTCCTTGCTTTGTACATAAACGTCATCTAAGCATTTCAGTTTCAAAGCCGGAGTTAACCTCATCGGAGCTACAGTTCGAATCGAAATGTACACTCATCTTTCCAATTCTTTCAAATGAGCAAATGAACAAAAATTTCAACTTCTACTTACGTATGTCGCATTCAAAGCGATTAGCCATGTTCTTTCTTTTGGTTAGCATACGCCAATGCATGTCTCTTATGCTGTCAGCTGCTTGTCATACTTCCATGCAGGCCCATCACAGCCGCCTTGATTTTCAGAATTTTTCATCGATTGCCGTTTCGTAAACAAACTTTTTGTTTTGAATTGTATCTTCTTAAAATTCGTCGCCAGATAAGTGCTAAGATTGTAGTTTTGGGAGGCAATGTGTATTTAAATTTTTTAAGGACTGTATTGGAGAAAGTCCTAAAGACTCGATCAAAAATATAAAGCTAACTTTTTCTTCTCTTGGGTTGCTTACTTGTAATTGCTTCTTTCAGTATATAATGTTGCATTTAACTGCGACATCTAGATTTCCGATAGTAGCTAAGGAACCCGTTATCTTAACTTCTCGCGAAATTTCGCTGTTGCGTAACCACTGTACGCACTTCGAGTAGGCCTTGCTTGTTCCTAAATTCCCAGCATTCCCGAGAAAAACACTCAACATAAAGATTTTGCAAAGCCTAGAGCAGGTTAGATGAATGGCTTCTGTGAGGTGAACGCTAGAGAGCAGGTGAGATGAAGGCAAGAGTCATGGTGCGAAACATGACTTTAAGATATTGTCTGATAGCGAGTACATTGTTATTCATGCAGCTTTGAGCTAGATCAAGACCATGCAAGATCGCTGGGCCGACGTTGTGTTCAAGGGCGCAGTGTATACTGCTCTGCGTATTCGTCATAAGTTTAAGGCTGGCGGTTTCGATTTCTGCTATGCTCATTATACACTAACGCCTGGGGCTATCCCACTCTGTTACTCTCCTGGGAACACTCTTGAAGCCCTCATTGCGTCTGCATGGAAGTGGACGTTCAATGAAACGCCTTAGTTAGGTCTCCTACCACGCCATGCTCTCTTTTGAGACAAGTAATAGAAGGTCGATACGCACGCCTGGAACAGCTCACTGCAGCTCTAAATTTGGGCGAGGCTTTCAAAGATTCGCGACGTTGAAAATGAGCTGCACAGAAGATATTGCCGTCAAACGCGCAAGAATGCTGGTCAACTGCATTCAAGACTCGGCAACGGATGGAAGAAGGTCCCATATGTGTTATAACTATCTTTTGCAAGGCAGGCAATCCGCAAAGATTGCCGCCTAAGAAGGACTCTGGAGTTCCAGTGGAAAACGGGCAGCTTTAACATAAATACTAACGCTTGTTGAGACTTCTAGCGTAAGTTCGTTTTTACCTTGGGGGAAGGGTGGGAGGGGCATGAAACACACGTGAAACTAGGTACAAAGCAATAAGGAAGGCGGAAACTCAGGGCCGCTTTGCTTGTTTTCCTTTTGTTGTCTATCATTCCAGTGGCCTTTTTTGAAATGAAACGATAGAGAATCGCCAATCGCTACCATTCTCAACGTTTCTTTCATTTACTGTGTGGTCTTTTCGATTTCGCGGTATGAAAAGTTGTTCTCCCGGTGGTGCAAGAAGAGCGGCAGAATTAAAAGTACATATATAGAAGGTGTTTTGTCCAGCAAGTACGTCGAGCAGCCATGGCCAGTGGAGTCCTGGAATGAGGACACCACCCACTCGTCCTCAAGATCAACGACCTAGATGATCCAAATAAATGTTTTTTCTCTCTCTCTTTCTCTTCTACAAAGATTTTAGGTAACATACAACGATAGCCGTTTTGATATAAAACGACAGTTCCTTCGGAGAAATGTCGTCAGTGGTGGCAACCTTGAGGTGATGGGTGATACATGGTAATTTGTCGCTAAATAACAAAATATTTTATAACGTTTAAGCAGTTAGTTTCAGTGGGCCTATTGTAATTGGGGAAGTGAAGCGAGCCCTCCGTATACAAGCCATATCAACCTTTGTGTATAAATAAATTATAACTCGCCATCCCGGCCCCGCGAAAGTGGACGTCCAGCGAAGCTGTGTAAAACCGCCACTACAACTGCAGAGGGGGCATTCTTCATAAATATGAAATCATTATATGGCCCATGAAGAGAAAATACGGTGTTAACATCCGATGGTACCGAAACCTAGGTGACCAAGTGGTGACGTCACGCTTGACATAAAGACGAAACATGAATACCTAATCCCCTCAAACGTCGCATTATAAGTCCTCACACCAAAGGTCGCGCGATGCCATCATTACGTCATACATTACGTTACGTGATAACGGCATTGTCAACTCACGACATCGCCTGATAACGGCTAGTGATGACGTCATCACGTCAAACTTGATGTCACGAATTACGTCATCGTGAAGTGATGATTTCACCTGATGACGTCATGGACTGCCTCGTGGAGAAGCCGCACACTGTAAGCTTCCCGCTTCTTTGCACTATCTCCGGAATCGGCTCGCAAAGTGCGTGAGCAAAGGTCACGCACTCCGACACGAAAACTCCTGACCAGCTAGAGGCTACCACCTTCGCTGTACAATGCGCATATCCGCCGAAGTGTTGCACGACGAAATTTGGCTATGAGAGCGCGCCAAACCGAAACGGGGGGGTCTGCAGCGAGCACACAGCCGCGTACCTCGAGGCGACGTTCTGCTTGCTGCACTCGTGAGCGTGGAGTGCGGAGCACGAAACCAAAGCCGCACTATAAACACGCTTGCACCGGAACGCTTGCACCTAACTGGATTAACCTAATAGGCTAAAACATAAGCGTCCGCGATCGAAAAAGTAATCACATGAAATATAAACAAAATGACTTCACATTACTTAATAATTTTCCAGTGTAGGTACGAAATTTACTGTAGAAAATAACAAGAGAAACGCTGAATGCTCTCGTAGCTTTAATTCTTTCCTAAATTAGTAGATACAGACTGTGATATTGAGGTTTTATGAAGTTGACGTTTACATGTTTGAAGCTTGGCGAAAAGAAAAGCCTTCAAACTGGCGCAGTAAATTCGCTGACTTACCACTGCGTTATTCACAGAGACTCGGCAATCAGCAGGAAGGACACTTTCAAGTGAGTTAGAAGTTGCTCTGGCCGTTTTAACATCATATTTAATGAGAATTCTGCAAATATCTTAAATTTTGACAAATGGAATACTCGTCATGACTATTTTGTCTGTAAACAAGGTCGCCTGGTAATGTTTTCTAATAAGTAGCGCCTTGGGGCAAAATTGTACTGCGTATACAGCTGAGTGCAAAAATTGATACATAGCACGATCTCCCATGATCACATGTTTATTTATTAAAAGATATGCAATTGGTAAGGCAATATTTAAATGAGTACCGGCTAGCCAAGCTACGCTTTCTTTTTCAACGCCAGCTAATGAACCCGAACTTTGAGAAAGCAGAAAATTATCTCAAAGTCCACACACACATAAAAGTATGTTAGTTCTTGTTCGCGACCCGGCCATGGTGAAGAGGGACAAAGACGGATTTCGAGAACAATAGTTATGTATAGTTTTGAAGCAAAGAATTTGTTGTTTAATTTTATCTTCCAAGACGTCTCTTTCAATATGTGGCCGCATAATCCAAGAGTGCTGCTTCATCGCAAGCTGTACATAGATAAAGAAAGTGACCTACAAACAGGCGCTCCCCCGGCGCAAAGAGACAACGAATTGTGGCCATAAAACTAGTACGATATGCCACTACACTTGACTTCGGCTGTCTCGGTCAGTTGCTCTACACATACCAATACAGGCGTATCCATTTCCTCCAATCTTTGTTTTGCTCCCCCTGTCCCCGGGGGCAATACACGTCCCCAGGGATGCCTCCGACTTTCCGTGACTCAAATTCACTCTTTTCGAAAGTCGTCTTTCTGCTTCCTTTTTCGCTTTCTCTTTTTACACTTAAAATGAGTTTGCCCAAAACAAAAAAGCAACTCATACCTAATGTGCTAAAGAGTCCTATTAAGGAATGAACTACCTGCCCATTTGAATTACTAAGCAAGAGGATGATGTATAAGGAGAAAAGAACCTGGGTCCTTATCGGAGAGAGCCGCGCGAGAGGGATGGATATACACAACTTCATATCGCATTGCCAATTCCTCTCTTTCTGTACTCCAATACGAGGACTGAAGAGCATAAATTTCTGTCCCACGCCGACGTCGAAGCTGCACTCCAATCGAGAGCTGAAAATACATGGTCGACAAACTTCCCATATGCGCCAGAAAGACGTTGAACTTTCTTCGGTGTTATAAGTGCATGTAATCTAAGAAGTATATTCAAAAGAAGGAAAACATTCGAAGTGGGCAAACACAGAGTCACATATCCTTCTTGCATACCAGCCATTCATCTATTGTTCACAAACGTTCTGTCATTCAACAGGATTTTTGAAAAGACACGTTCATATCAATCAGAACCACCAATAATCACCTCTTTGAGCGCTTCCTTTTGCTGCTATTTGCCGTTTTTGTAAGACACTTTATTATCTAACATTTTTAACAGCGGAGCTGTTTAACCTGGCCGTTAGTCAGTCCGTCGTCGACAAAAACTGCGGGCCGATCCTGGCGGTAGTGCAGAAAGGGTCCAAGCGCAATAGCACAAACCCCTGTGAACTAGCGAAACTGAACCTGGCTTAGTCTAGCTAAGCATGGTTCGGACTACTTAAGCTTAGTCAGTCGTCGATAGCCAATCAATAGCTAATCGATAATCAATCAATAACCAATTAGTTCCGGAATATGCTGGGGATGACTTAGTAGTGTTTAGCTTAGCCCAAAAGCCAGGACTAGCTAGGTGCCCATCAGCTCTGCTGTGTCTTTAGCATTGCGCCACTAGTGCAAGCTACGCTAATTTTTTTCTCTGGGAATTATTGGCTTAGCACTTTTCCACTTTAACGTGCAGCTGACTGCTAAAGTTTTCAGAGGACATTTGTGAAAGAGTGAAATTTTCTCGAAAGTTAGCCATCATTCCTAGAATTTACCAAGAAATTCAATGCCAATGCGTCTCTTGCACCTTAAGATTCGAGTGGAAATGCATTGGTTGCCACGAACTATGATTTCTTTTCTTTGCTGCTGTGATCATACCATCATCCATTTCGAAGTACAATTTCCATTATCGTGGGGATATAGCATTTTCTGTGAATAAATATGTTGCCACTTTTGCTATGCAGTCCACAAGTTTTGTAAAACAATTTATTTCAATGTTTAGATCGACGTAGTTTATGGCAGTAAAACTTCACGTAATCGTTGCTGTTATCAATACTACAATCTTCCTGTTTTATTAGGACTGTATAGTTGCTAAAGTCTTTCGTTATGGATGCATTCTAATGGCGCTACTTCCGATGTTATAAGTGGTAATTACAACGGCGAACTTACCTTTAACTATACAAATACCGGCGTGTATTCTTTGACTCTGCGTAGACAAGCGGAGTTCCTTGAGGACCAAACTTCCATACATAATCTTAAGCACGTGGGTCTCTCTAACGTCGGCAGAAAAAAAAAGAAACGCTTTTTGTAAGAACAGAAGGTTAGCACCACAGGGAATAGAGATGTCACAGGGGAGGATTCAACACAAAGCCCTCATTTACATTTAGAGCAATTCCACGCTGTTCCTTTCCCGACAAATATTCCACTGACGGCGCCGTGGGCTTTACGTCTGCGCTCTGCCTGCCAAATGCACCTCGCAACATAAGGACTCGTAGGGAAGGAAAGTGAAGTTGCTACGGCGGTTTCACCGCCTGGCGTGTGCAGGCATCCTGCTTCCTACTGTGCCATTTAATGCCTCGCGGGTGCCGCGAAGACGTCTCGAGTTTCGGCGAAAGCTCATTTCGGCCTGCCATCACTTGTTTCTCAAGAGCCTGCGTATACGGGAAAAGGACCAGACGGGGCTCTTGAAGGGAAGCTCTCCCATGATCCCCTGGCAGTAAAAGGCCTCTGGAGTTCTACTAGTACAGTGGCGCATCCCACTCTGCGTGCCTCTCGACTAGATGGCCGCAAGCTTGTGTCTTACTTGAAAGCATTTCAGAAGGAAGGCTGCAGTTTCATTCAAGTTGCACAGCTGTCAGCGAAGGCAGGACGTGGTCTACAATGTTTCTTGCAGACCCAGCCATAACAAGGAAGCTTACGCTTACTATATGCTGGAAACCGACGCCGTCTGCAGTCAGTTTATACTACGCAGTGAGGTGGCTTCGCTAGGGAATTGGCGATGACAAGGCGCACCTCGACTTCCTGGCAGCACACATTAGCCACCTTCAGGATTTCGTGCTCTATAGTGCATGGAACGAGGTTCTCTGGCCGAATTTTGGCGGAAACAAGGTTTGTATTACGACTACGTTTATCGCAGGATGGAAAATGCAGAGGGTCATTGTAGATGCATTTGCTCGAGAAATGCGGCTTTGCGTACGATCTCTGTGCTCTGTTGCTTCTTGTGGTACCGTTCGACATGGGCAAAAAAAATGTTTTTTTTTAGTTTTACATGCGAGGTGCGGCTTACTGGCACAATATGTGGCGACCAAGTTCCCCACGCTGCTATGGCATCTAGGATTTAGATAATAGATGGCTCAGTGAATCAGGGATGGCACAACCTCGATGAGACCCTCGGTAGTGACCACAATATAATAGAAACGCATCTAATAACACCGCGAATAAAAATTAAAGAACGTAAAATACGAATGACGGATTGGGACAAGTTCCGACAGCGGCGCAAGCAAGAAAGCACCAACGAAACCTACGAAGGCAGCTTGAAACCAGAAACTCTGCAGGAATGGATCCGACAAATTCAGACAGACTTCCGTGCGACAACGAAAATCATCGACACGTCACCAGAACATCCCGATGTCGACAGGCACCTATTACACCTTTGGGAGGCTCGACATTGCCTGCAAAAAAGGTGGAAAAAGCAAAAGCACAATCGCAAGCTCAGGCAGCGGATATCCGCCTTAAAAGCCCAGGCGGAAAGTTACGCAACCGAGCTAACGCGAAACAATTGGAAGAACCTATGTAATCAAATGCAGGGTACCTTGGGCACCGCCAAAACGTGGGTACTGCTTAGAAATCTCATCGACCCCAATCAATCCAAAGGAACGAGCAGCAAAACCCTTCAAAAATCTTGAGACAGACACCTGGGACTGATGCGGCCATAATACAACAGCTAAAAGACACTTACATAGGTACAGGCCCCAAACCAACTTACATAGATTATCCGCATGCGGAGCCTTCGGAATTAGACAAAGAAATCACACCACATGAAGTTAGAGCGGCACTGCATCGAATAGTACGCAACACCGCCCCGGGAGCAGACGGAATACAGTACCGGCTTTTAAAAAACCTCGACGACAGATCGATAAAAGAACTTACAGATTATTTTCAGTACCACTGGCTAGAGGGCACGCTGCCGCAAGAATGGCGGCACGCCGATATTACAATGATGCCAAAACCAGGAAAGCAGCCCTCTCTAAACCAACTGAGACCCATCTCGCTCACATCATGCATAGGAAAGTTATTTGAAAACGTCGTCCTGGCAAGACTTCAGCCGTACCTAGAAGAGCAAGCCTTATTGCCGCACACAATGTTCGGTTTTCGACCGGGGCTATCCACTCAAGACGTACTACTGCAAATTAAGGAAGAGCTAATCGACCATATCAGCACTCAACAAAGCAAAGCCATCCTTGCGTTAGACCTGAAAGGCGCGTTTGATAACGTAGCTCATGACCTCATACTCACCAATCTAGCGGCAACAAAGTGTGGCTGACGACTATACAATTACGTCCGGGCGTTTCTTAAAGATCGCACTGCGACTATAGGCATCGGAAATATACGTTCGGACTCTTTCCCTCTTGCGGGAAAAGGCACGCCACAAGGGTCAGTGCTTTCCCCCGTGCTATTTAACATAGCTATGAGCAGACTACCTGCACTACTAGATGCCATACCGGGAATTAGGCATGCGCTTTATGCTGATGATATCACCATCTGGGCCACCAGTGGCTCAGACGGTGAAATACAGGACGCACTACAAGCAGCAGCCGATGTCACCCAGAAATATGCCCGGGCAGGGGGACTTACGTGCGCAGCTCAAAAGTCAGAACTGCTTATAGTAAAAAAACTCCAAAGGAAACATCACCTACCACCTGACATCACGGTGACTATCGAGGGTGAACCTGTAAATAAGGTGAACAAATTGCGCTTACTAGGACTCCATGTTCAAGCCAATGCGAAAGCGACATATACCCTGACGCTACTGAAGAAACAGATTAATCAAGTAGTGCACATGATCCGGCGGGTCACGAACCGCCGCCACGGCCTAAAGGAATCCGACGTCATGTGCATCATACACGCTTTAATCGTAAGCCGCATTACCTATCACGCACCTTACCACCGACTCACCCAAAACCAAACAAACCAGCTAGACACACTCATACGAACAGCAGTGAAAACGGCGACAGGCCTTCCTATCTACACCTCAACAGCCAGACTATTACAGCTTGGTCTACATAACACCACGGCCGAATTAATCGAAGCCCAGAAAGTCGGGCAGATCGAACGACTTAAACGTACATCGACAGGAAGGCACGTACTCAGACAATTACGTTACCCAACATCAGAGTTTTCCCCACGAGAGCCCCTCTCAATTGCCCCAAACATCAAAGAAAACATTACAGTGGCCCCCATACCTCGGAATATGCACCCCGAACACCATAAAGGCAGGCGCACTGCGCGTGCAATGGCACTGCACCGAGCATACTGCAACGACCTCGACACCTTCTATACAGACGCCGCGTGCTACCCTGATATTACAGCCAAAGTGGTAGCGGTGGCCGACTGGAGGGGCGAAGCACTATTATCAGCCACAATACGCACTGACAACTGCACGGAAGCCGAAGAATGTGCCATAGCCCTCGCCATCAGCGCTCAACCCCCAGATAAGATCATACATATTCTTACAGATTCGCAGCAAGCATGTCGAAACTACGCACAAGGACGGATTTCACCGATCGCTCATAAAATTCTACACAAGAAGCAAAACATTCCACTAGTTCACCTAGTCTGGACACCTGGGCATGCGTCTCTCCCTGGCAATGAGCGCGTTCATGCGGCAGCCCGAGGCCTAACCCTCCAGGCACCGGTGGAAGACCAGTCCAACCCAGACAAGGTGGAAACGATACCGCTTACATACACGCATATACTACAACACCACAGACAATCCCGTAGAATATTCCCCCCACCACACGTGAAGCTAAACCGTGCAGATGCAGCCGCTTGGCGTCAGCTCCAAACTAATACGTTCCCCAGCCTTGCTCTCCGCCACACTTTTTACCCTAGCCAGTACCCCGACAAATGTCCTTTCTGTGGTGGTCACCCAAACCTCTACCATTCTACGTGGGAATGCTCCAAACCACCCGGCTTACCTAGAATACCCAACCCCTCCCCATCCCAGTGGGAAGCCGCTCTTTCCAGCACAGCCTTCGACGACCAGCGATGCCTGATCGACCGGGCCAGCCGGATAGCAGCAGCAAATGGGGCCCTGGACTGAGGGCTCCACCCTCTGGGACTTCGTTCTTAAAACATAAAATAAAGTTTTCTACTACTACTACTACTACTAGATGGCTCAGTGGTTACGCATAACAAAAAAAAAACATCTTTCAACAAGAAAGCGGACGTACGTACTTATCTCTCAAGTTCAACAGGCTGATTTGTATGACATTTTAATGCCATAATCGAATGTACTGTCCTTTTGAGAATGCAGATCAATAAAGCCTTGTCAGCTATGAAGGCGTATCTATGCCAAATATTCAAGTGTACATTTCATAGTCCACTAGACCAGAATGAAAACGTATGGATTACGTTATATGTTTCCTATCAAGCCCTTCAATAACATTGATTGCAAAGATCTTACTGTTTTATAAATTCTCGCGGAAAGACTAGGTCTGCACGGAGTAACAGCCCACTTCTGCTGTATTGAAGCCCAAAGGCTGAGGGCCATGTTTTGATCTGTATACGGTCAGCAAAACGTATTGTTGCCTAACGCAACAACCACAGAGTGAAGGTGATCGGAAACATTTCTTCCTATACATAAGTGTTAGGATAGTGCTGGGCTCCACTCTTCGGCATTCTTTTATTTTTTCCTTGCTCTATTTGTGAAATTATTGCTCATTTCTCGTCACATTCCTTCTTACGATCACAGTTGCTGATGCGGAATACATAACGAAACGACGCGTGCATCCAAGATAAAAGAGAACAAAACCTTATGAAATCCACGAACTCGCATTGCAATCATCGGTAAAGCTCCGTTATCGCAATTTTCCAGAACACATTTAGACAGTTCCGACTTCTGTTTCTTGGTATCCTGTTTCTTTCATTTTCATTGATTGGGAAAAGAAACATACCGAGCCAGTACACTTGTTGGAATGAATGTGTAATAAAGCGTTAGTGAAGCGGTTATTTAAACGCTTTATATCTGTATGCAATGCGCATAGTTTTGTCTATTTCCAACCTAGGCTTCATGCAATCTCATGTAATTTTTATGCTTATGCACTAAACAGGTCAGAACCCTTATCCCCATGTAACGATTAAATTAGTGCCCTACACCACGTATAATAATATTGATGGAGAAAACTTCTAGTAAGTTGAATTTCAGGAGTTGGTGCACTCACCTGAAGGAGCAGGGTAAACGTTACTGTGACCTAAGAACATCTCTCTGAGATAGTCCTGGTCAAGAAGCCAGGTCAAAAAGTCGGAAAAATGGCCGGTAATTGTGGCCGCCTTATCGCCAATACCTTGTAGTGCAATCTTAAGTAAAATGGGAAAATCGGTGACGTCAATGTTTCAGTCTCTGCACCCCAGAAACTGTCAGAGCTGCGTTTGTAAACGTTTGCGGCTACGTTTGTAAACGCTTGCGGCACCGCCCGAGTGATTCTATAGTCGCATTGTTCTGTGAAGTGGAGGTCATCAGCCACAGCGGACCCAGGTTTCAACGATTATGTAAAAAAATATGGATTTGGTCTCAAAAGTTCTTAGGGAACATGGCTGCGCGCAGCTTACAATGCGGTCCCCGTCCTTGGTTTCATGGGTGCCTCGTCATATGTTGACACAGTGATCAGAGCACCTGAGAGATAGTCGAGGCAGCCGAAATGGCACAAGCCCCAGACAGCTAGGTTAGCTTGCCGCTTATATTGCTGTGATATAAACAACTCAATTATTTTGTCATTGTATCTTTAAGCGATGGTCAACAATTCATATGTACGACCAGATTTTGATTGCTTCCACGTTTTTTTAATTTGTATATTTTTCCCAATGTTTACGTATGCACCAGAACTTCAGTGTACGCTTATCGCTTCATTCTTTGAACAAAACGTATTCATGGACAATAACCAACTGCCCAGAAGTGAACAACGCAAATGAAATAGGAAAACAGGTGGTCTGCTTGCTTACATTAGACGTGGGACTTCAAAATTTTTCACAAAGGACAATTAGCAGCTCAACGATAGTTGAACAACACCTGCGCACCTAACACTCTACACCGAATTCCAAAATAATCAGACTTCTTTCTTAGTGCGATAGCAAAATATTCCAGATTGTTGACGTTTTCTATACGTAAGACTAATCTCAGCTATCTGACAAGTACATTTCAATATGTATTTTGTTTCTTTTTCAATATTTCACATCTGCCAGGAGAAGAAAGAAGCTGATGAATTATGCAGTGCAGGATTTACTTATATTTCCTGTTGAGCTCAGTGGGTTCTATTACGTATCACGTTTACATTCAAAAACGTTGTCCTATCCTTGTCCGCCTAAACTGTCCTTACATGTAAAAGCTGCACGATTAAATTTGCTAACTAGTACGCATTCGGAGAGAGTTGGTATGAAATACAAAACAGGGACTTTACATCCAAAACAATGATAACCGTTTACAGGTTTTCGCAGCTGAAGTATTCCAACAATAAAAGGTTCAGTGTACCTCCTATCTCTGTCAGTGATGTCGCTGTTATTCTTATAAAATTTTTTGTTGTTTTCTTTCCACTTGTGTGCACTCTGGCGAGCAAGGAATTTGCCGATATGATTGCACTGCGAAACCATTTCTCAGCTGTGGTCCCTGAGATAGATCACGTAGCCCTCAACCGAAAGTAACGTTAAGGACGGTCCCAATACCCACTGATCCGTGCGAATTGCGGTATATATCTTCCACGCCCGAGTGCAGCGGTGCGATATCTTGTCGTGCAGAATCCTCGTGCTAAAACGGATGGTCTGTCTCCACGAAAGCCGGACGTCGGATAGCTATAGAAGCCTTTATCATGTCTACATCACCAAATTCTTGGTAACTTCTGTCCATTCCTGAAATAATTCATGTCGGATATCTGAACCGTAAACAGGTTTCACGAGTGCCATTCAATTCCCATGAGCATAGACATAATAAAGAAGAATGGGTGGGAATGGATAGGCTTGCAGAATGAAAGAGGAACCTAAGTATCCTAAGAGCCCTAGCAGAAAAGTAAGGACAAGAAAAAAAAAGAAATTTTCTGCCGTTTCTGGTGTCTCTGCTTCAAAAGCTACAAAGTTAGGAAGCATTTGCTGCTAAGTACAGCGGTGCAAACACTTTTGAAGAAGCCGAGAAATTTCACAACACGTGGGAGCAGCCTAGTGCCTACGTGCTAGTGGACATTCTGAAGGACCTCAATAAAGTTTTTCCATTCCATCACCTTCTGGCGCATAAAAATGCACATTCTTTGTGTTAGGGTTCTAGTATTAGTAGTATTTATGAAATATAAATGTCAAAAAATTGCTACCTTGCGCTGGTAGGTACATGCAGTAGCTAAACAGAGCAACATCACATGGAACATGTGAAACAAAATGAAGGGACGAATTCGTCTATAGACAGCGCATCGTTGTTTTTAACAGCAGAGCTGTTCTTAGTCGAGCCTTCGCCGTCTGTCCGGTGCAACGCAAGTCACGTGACAAGGAGAGGGCGAGAGCCGCACTGGGGGAGGGCAGCTCTTGTGACCAGCAGAGGAGGAGAGGCGCGCTGGGGGGACGAGGCGAACAATGAGAGGCCGCGCTGGGCGCGAGGAGGAGAGGCGATTTTTTATAAGAGAATGGGTGTACAGCTGGGCTGGGATTTGACTATGGCAACACCACGAGTAGTGCGCACTCCTGAGGAAGAGGCTGCCTACCGCGAGCGTCAGTGAAAGGGCTCGTGAACAGGCTCGTAGCTTGCTCTCATTACTGGCGTGCAAAAAAGGGGCGGCGTCGCTTGCAAGCGAAAAAAAAGCACGGCAATACACAGAGAGAAACCTCATGCGAAAAAAAAATCACAGCATATCCACGGGGTGAATGATGATGAGTGGGCGAAGCTCCGGAGGAATCATCGGATCTCCCGCTTAAGGGGACGCTAGCACAAACGCGTTAGAAACGTGCAGTACTCCCTAGTAAGGGGGAGCGGCCACAGCATCTTACGCAGCCATTCGGAACGTGCACCGCGTTTGCCGACGCCATCACATGACTGCTGAGAGAGTATACCCCCCGTATTCATAAACGCTCCTCGACTTGAACTTGACTTGCCACCACTTTGGGCAGCGCGTTCGAAACGCGTTGAAGGTAAGGCGGAGAGGCCACAGCGTCTTACACCAGCTTCTTACACGGGCCGTAACGCGCTAGCACAAACGCGTTAGAAACGCGCTAGAAACGCGGCCTTTCGTTAATGTTGGGTATTTATTGCCATCGTGGTGCGTGTGTCCATGTCCGCTTCGTGGCGTAGTGGGCTAACGCCGCGCGCTCGGAAGCGAGGGGTCCCTGGTTCGATTCCGCGCTACGGACACAACTTCGGAATTTTTTTCTCATTTTTCTCAGACTGGTTACACACTACTGGTTACACACCACTACTACGACGACGGGGATGGAACGGGTGCCGCTATAAGGAGCTTCGCCCCTAAATATAAACACACTGAGAGAACCGCAGATATGAGACAACCGCAACGAGGCAACGCGCAGAGCTGCTGCCGGTGCCGTCCGCGTTTCCCCGCGTTCGCGCCGAATGCGTGCGCGGTGTCCGTGACTGCAAACGATGCTTCTGGCGGTCGCTCGGCAGGTTTCGACCAGAGAACTGGACGCTCGTCGAGTAGCGTCGAAAGTCGCTGCCTCTTTTCGCCTCGCAATGTTTCAATGTAATATAAGTTCCTGTTGTAGATCTGTGTTTACTTGTGTTTACGCAATTGCATCACGTGCAACATATGCACATGTAATACTCGCAAATAAATAAAAATATTAAATTATGGGGTTTTATGTGGCCAAACCACGATCTGATTATGAGGCTCGCCATAGTGGGGGACTCTGAAAACTTGGACCACCTGGGGTTCCTTAACGTGCACCTAAATCTAAGTACACGAGTGTTTTCGCATTTCGTCCCCATCGAAATGCGGCCGCCGTGGCTGGGATTCGATACCGCGATCTTGTGCTCAGCAGCCAGCACCATAGCCACTGAGCAACCACGGCGGGTTGTAACACTCGTAACACTCAGTATAACTAACACGGCTTCGCTGTTCGACCATCTCCACGAAGTAGAAGGGGCGGTGATTTTTAACACGAAAGTGTTTTATGCCGGGATCCACCAAGACTTCACTGACGTATTTCCGTCACGGAAATACGTCATACGGAAATACGGAATGACGTTCTTACAATGTACACGAACATAATACAAAGAAAGAAACCAGAAGAAAAAGTTCCACAAACATGCAAAATTTGGAAATCGAACCCACGACCTCTCGGTCCGCGACGATAGATCGCCGAGCGTTTAACCCATTGCGCCACAAACGCATTTGCAGAGAGCTACACAGACGCGCCTTATATATCTAACACTCCTCCGTGTACCCGCGCTCTTGCTCGGGGCGGTGCCGCCGCCTACGAGCAGAAAAGAGAAGTACTGCATTATGACACTAACGCGCACCGACAGTGAACGCTTCGGTGGTCTCAGCACTACGACGCCTCGATGCCAGCATTCGAAGGGACGCTGGCATCAAGAAGCACTACCAACGCCACCTAGGTGGCGTTCACCGTACTCAGCACAGCGGAGCGTGGCCTCCGCAATTAGCTCTGAAAATGTTTCTGAAGTTGATCGCGGAGGCTGCAATTACGACGCGCTGTACGCGCTGATTTGACTCGGTGACGATTCAGTTACGCGCTTTGTCTTGCGCGTTGTATTAGTGTGTCAGTTACGTGCTTCGTCTTTCGCGTTGTGCTAGCGTGTGCAGCGTAGTGCAGCTTCCATATGCACGACGGTTGCTCATGGTCATCGACGTTGGTAGTCGTGATGGAGGAGACGTGCCACCAGGCGTCAGCGTGGGTGCATCAACGCCTAAGGGCGCTTTAGCCACAAAACACCAGTAGACATTATATATCAATGTGCAATAAACATTACACTACTTCTGTGAAGACACGTTTCACTTTCGTGTTCTATACCGATTCCTATATAAGAGGGATCAACCACATTTTTTTACATATTCTGGGTATATACCGCATTTATTTTATTTTTTCCCTTTTGGCTATCTCATTTAGCTACAAAATATCACTCACTATAGTCAACATTGCAGGTCAAATTAGTAGATATTTTTTTATGCTGAGCTTATCAAGCCGGGAGTCATATTTACCATGGTTGACATTAGATCTTATATCATATGTCTCATTCAGCTCAATTTCTCTAGGAAGATTGTACCGTTACTTCGAAGGAAATTAACATAGTTCGGGGCGTATATTCGCATCCCCGTCATGTACAATTTCGTATTGCCAGCGCAATTCAGTCAAACCTCAGACTTAAGCGCGTTATGTTATTTCTTACGCGAATACCTGCAGCTACGTCTTATGAACCATGCAAGACTAACGCAGGCATGGTTTAAAAGAAATCACCAGCCCTTCCCCTGTCGAGGAAAAGGGGGGTAAGCGAAACTTGTCGTGTGGGTATCTGACCTTCTTCAGGGTAGCGTAGAGTTAACGACATGTCACGGTAATGAAACAAGCGTTTATTAAACGCATCGAGGGAAGGAAACGTACAACGCAACAATCCCTCTTATATAGGAATCGGTATAGAACACGAAAGTGAAACGTGTCTTCACAGAAGTAGTGTAATGTTTATTGCACATTGATATATAATGTCTATTGGTGTTTTGTGGCTAAAGCGCCCTTAGGCGTTGATGCACCCACGCTGACGCCTGGTGGCACGTCTCCTCCATCACGACTACCAACGTCGATGACCATGAGCAACCGTCGTGCATATGGAAGCTGCACTACGCTGCACACGCTAGCACAACGCGAAAGACGAAGCACGTAACTGACACACTAATACAACGCGCAAGACAAAGCACGTAACTGAATCGTCACCGAGTCAAATCAGCGCGTACAGCGCGTCGTAATTGCAGCCTCCGCGATCAACTTCAGAAACATTTTCAGAGCTAATTGCGGAGGCCATGCTCCGCTGTGCTGAGTACGGTGAACGCCACCTAGGTGGCGTTGGTAGTGCTTCTTGATGCCAGCGTCCCTTCGAATGCTGGCATCGAGGCGTCGTAGTGCTGAGACCACCGAAGCGTTCACTGTCGGTGCGCGTTAGTGTCATAATGCAGTACTTCTCTTTTCTGCTCGTAGGCGGCGGCACCGCCCCGAGCAAGAGCGCGGGTACACGGAGGAGTGTTAGATATATAAGGCGCGTCTGTGTAGCTCTCTGCAAATGCGTTTGTGGCGCAATGGGTTAAACGCTCGGCGATCTATCGTCGCGGACCGAGAGGTCGTGGGTTCGATTTCCAAATTTTGCATGTTTGTGGAACTTTTTCTTCTGGTTTCTTTCTTTGTATTATGTTCGTGTACATTGTAAGAACGTCATTCCGTATTTCCGTATGACGTATTTCCGTGACGGAAATACGTCATTTACGTATTTGACGTATTTGACGTAATGACGTACGTCATTGACGTATTTCCGTGACGGAAATACGTCAGTGAAGTCTTGGTGGACCCCGGCATAAAACACTTTCGTGTTAAACAAAAACGTCGCGCGGAAACAATCGGTCATGATTGTCGAAATAAGTGCAGTTTCTCGTTGTTCAACTACCTCGGTTGGCCTCTCGCCGACGGCTTCTGCGGCTGCGGCTGCTACTCCTGCGGCTTCTGCGTATGGCGTGGCCGCACGAGCCCTTTCCTTAAAGCTACCTTCGATGCGGACAGTCTAGGCATCTAGACGCACCGAGACCGAGGGAACTAACGTCCCTGTAACTTTTTTTCTCCACACCATTACTTTAATTACTCGCTTTCTACAATGCTCCTTTTCCCCACGACGCACGCTCTCCGCAATTCGTCATCCTCTTCAGAGTTCAACCACCGCATCAACAAAACCCCGCTCGACTCCGCACAGTAAGCTTAGCTAATGCCTCGGAAAGGAGCGGTTCAGCCGGGAGATAAGTATTTACATGCGTTCAGGTTATGCTATATCTGTAGCCAGAAGGGAGGCTTTTCAGGTGAACTGCGATTTTTTCGATATTTCCGCTCTAAATTATTTAGTGGTTCGCGTTGAATGCAGCTATGTAGGAAGGTGACAGCCAAGCACGGCTCCCACGGGAATCAACTCCTAGCTCTTAACATCGATTGGAGAGTGCATCGAAAGTCGCCTAACCGTTTTATGCCATTTTCTTTCCCATGCACGAAGAACTTCAATGAACAAGGGAAAGTCGAGAAACGCGGTTTTGTGAGGCGACAAGTGCCAAGAAGACTCGTAGAGGGTGTCAGCGAAGAAATATTGTGTGGCTATGTGCTTAGAAGTTGTTCTTTGTATACGAACACCTCGAGGCCCTTCGTCCTTTCTTCCACTCCGCATATGGCAAAGAGTTTTCGTGTATGGTGAAGAGTGCTTATTAAAGCCCTAATTCTCGCGCATGGAAGAGAATAATAGCTAGACGGGGGAATCTTAATCTGAGGTGCTCCGTGCCCTGCCTCTCCCATTCCCTTACCGCTGACACTCCGTGTCTTCGCACCGCTGCTGAGCCGAGCTCGTTCCTTCCTAGGCTTTTTTTGTGAACTCGCTGCCGCAGGCTATGTAATCCGTAAATGCGAGGCTCGTCAGACGGAAATTGCGGAGAAGCCCGGTGGCCTCTTGAGGATTACGGCGAGGCGGATATTGTCTCCCAGAAGGGAAGTCTAGCCGAGCAGGGACATAGATCGAGCGGCTGCAGGGGAACGCGCTCATTGCAAAGGAATGGGCGCCAGCGGACGGTCTCGGATGCTTTCCGCCGGCGTGAAAAATGAGAGCCGATATCTGTCCGGAAAGACCCGCTGAGCCCGCTGGGCTTTGGAAGGAGATTTGACTACCAAGTAAATGGAACGAAGGAGGCCGACTTTTCCGACAGAAACTGCCGTGCTTATTCTTCTCACGAGAATTCAGTGCAACTTGCGCCAAGAAGGGTTCTCGTTCCTCGGTTCTGTGTATACTCATGCATGTGACCGGTTTCTTTCCGATGCGGGTCTGCTTTTAGTATTTTAGCTTTTTTTGGTCCCTTACTGCAGTGCCCCAGTGGCTATGCTGTTCTGCCACTGAGCCCAAAGTCGCAGGTTTGTTTCGTAGAATGAATGTAAATAAATAAATGGAGGGAATGCAAAAACGCCAGTTTACTTAGATTTAGGTGCACGTTAAAGAAACCCAGGTGATTAACATTATTTCGGAGCCCTCCACAACGGCATCTATCTACGCTAAACCCCGAATACTTCTTTGTTTTGGTTTTGAAGTAATGACTAGAATACGACTACCATCTTTGCAGCTTCAAATCGCAAATGCTCATAGACTCATATATGTTTTCGCATTGGCAGTCACACTGCTATATCCTCAGGACGTCGCGGATAAATAGACGGTGACAAGCTAAGAAGAAAGGTTCTACGTACGCTGTTCAACTCAAACACAATTTGCATAGGTGCGCCAGCCTATTAGGTTCGTTTATTTCTCTGAAGTCGAGCGGTTTTGCGTATTTGAAGCGGCTTTTTTCTCCGTACGGACATGTCTTTCTGTCGCGGGCTTTAGGATAAAACCCGAATGTTTGGGCAAGTTTTATGGGTGATCCTGAAGTCAGTGCTCAGCCCAAGGTAATATTTTAGCTTCAAACAGCGAGCTTTTGTTTTCGAAGTGGCGTCGCATTGACATTAACAGAGCAAAGTGACTATATCTGGCTCGGACTTCTTTCAGAGGTGAAATGCAAGTACACTGCGTTTTTTTTTTTGCGAAGTTTATACTTTATTCATGCTTTTTCACCGGCTATACATACCAAGTATAGCGGAACTGCTATCACCTAAACGCAAAGTCTCATTGGGCTTCTTTATTACGCATTTAACTGACGGCATATATTCTGATAAACTGCACAAGAAAGCATGAAGGACATACAGGATGGCAAAATCTATTGTCTTGATTTCACGAAAATCCGGATTCTATTTGTCCTATCTACCTTGCGTGCTCTTTGGCAACGCTTGGAAGCCACTAAACCAGGAATACATTTCGTACAGGGGGTTTCTGGTACGCTCTGCGCAGCCTTACACGCTAAAATTATGGCTTCTGACGTGCCAAAGGCACGCCGTAGTGTGGGACTCCGAAATAATTTGGACCACCTGGGGTTCTGTAACGTGCACCTAAATCTATGTACGAGGGTGTTTTGGCACTTCGCTCCCATCGAGATGCGGCCACCGTGCCAGGATTTGATACCGCCACCTCATGCTTAGCAGCGCAACACTATATCCAATAAGCAACTACGGCGGGTAGCCGTAGACGCTCGAATAATATCAAGATATCCTGCGGAAACCAGTCGCAAAAGCGCTCTTCACTGCTGTCCCACCAGCGTTGAAAGCGAAAATACAGCACTCATAGTTACAATAAACATGTTACCTTTTGTCTTAGTTCGCGCAACATTTGCGCAAACTCTTCAAGTGTAAGAATACGGACAAACCATATCGTTGATATATCGAAAATCTCCAGGGGACGAATTCACGAAGCTTTTCGTTCGCAAGTGCTCTCTGCAATTAGCTTACCGCATTCGCTAATATCTGTAGCATCAGAAGTGGCTAGCATTAGCTGTTAAAAACAATTCTAGCGCAAATGTTTATTTTTTTTTTGTAAGTACGCATCCAGATAATCAGGGGGACACATCTCTTCAATTGTTCTTGAATATCTGTGAGAAAGGGGGCAAGTATTGTGGACCATTGCAACGGAACCAGATTGCACACATATATACCGGACACCTTACCGACGATATAGTATTTCCTGCCGGAAAACCAAGGGGCCGTATACACAAATCTTTTCGTTGGTATGTGCTATTTGCCTTTGACCAGCCCCCTTCGCTAATGATATGCGAAGGTCGCCTATGTGTTCCTTCTTGTCTTGTCCCATGTGGTATCACACTTTTCATCGTGTCTCAGCTGTTGTTTTCAAACCTGATTATTACATAATCATAATTCAAGCAAAGCTTATATTGCTTCACGTGTCGGCGTCAGTGTTGGTGTTGGCGTATGAAAAAAAAAATTCGCAGTTTTACCCGAAAGGCGAAGCATCAATTGCGACAGCAAATTTATTAGTAGAGAGCTATATGGAGTAAGGATAGTATTTTTATCGGCTGTATACACTTGGACACATTCGCTTACTAACTAAATTAACAAGCATGGTGTCAGCGCGCACAAGCAAACATGAATATATCACACCCGATGACCGCCACAGCCACTGTCAAAACGATGGCGTGAGCAAGCGCGCCGGCAGCAGTGAGCGAAATTTCGTGCGGTCTATTCAACGGAAACTGAGCGACGAAAGCACAGCCCATACAAAGGTAGGAGCCGTGTTGCAGATTGCTTTCAAGATACGGTGCGCGCGACCACCCGCCACTGCGCAAACTACAAGTACGCAGTTGTTCGCCGATCAGAAGCCGCACCCCCTCCCTCTCGCGCTGCCTTACCACTTTCCTCCTTTCGCCGGCGAGATTCCAGTTCCCCTCGCGCCCGGTAGCAAGATACGCATTTGGTGCCGCAGCTAAACATCGCCTCCCCTCACTCCCGTCCCCCAGGGCTTTTCGCGCGACGGAAGAAGTCGCGTTTGCTCTCCGGCGTGCGTTTGCTCTCCGTGAAAGTGCGCGTCTCTCACGCGCTTTCACAGAGAGGGAACCGCGGAGACGACGTCGACGGCTGAAATACGATTGGAGTGTCTACATAATTGCTATTGCAATAAAAACCCAAGCTGCGCGAAAATAAAAATTGCTGGTCGGGCTACGGGCTCGAGCCACACACCTCCAGGTCGCGAGAGTACCACGCTAACCGATTCAGCCACTGTCGTTTCATTAACGTTGTCGATTGAGCCACTGGTGGCCCTTTAAAGCAGGGTTTTATATGATTCAAGAAGTAGAGGCAGCGCAAGGCACGTGCCCGTTACACGTGCACGCTCGGCAACCGAAGATGTCTCGCATAGACGCTCCACAGCTGCAGAAGCTTTACAGAATGTGTTTAAAAATGATGGATGGGCAAATCACAGGCGTCCCCTCCTTCCGGAGGAGGGAAAGGATGTGATCGCGTGCTCGCTCGCCTCACACCCTCCGTTTCCCGGCAGTTCAGGCCCGGTAGTCAAATGGGAAGATCGCGTTTGGTCCGTTCTGCCGAACAGCTGCGTTGCAAGTGTTAAATGTTCTAGGGGTGAACATTGATGAAAGCAGTCGAGATGTCTTCGCAAGATGCTACTTAATCTTGCTCAAGCAATCCATGTCAGAGAAAAGCCGTGACGTGCACTACGTTCCAACATGTCTACCAGAAGAGAGAAGAATTAAGAGTAAGGAAAAGAAAGGCACTGATATGACCATAAAGCAATCATGCTCACATGTGAACTTTAACATCCATTACTGACAATTAAAATGTTTCTCACTGCGTTCAGCAATCCTGTCCTCAGTGTGCGGTGGCCAAACTGCCAAAGGTCAACGCTTTGGGACTGTGTCTGAAACAGCACCACCAACCCAACTTACAACATCAGCCTGCAACCTAAACAATAAACAACCGTTTCTCATTCACGAGAACCATGTCTTTTTAATGTGTTTCAAACGCTCAAAAATCTTGCCAACCCCTCCCCTAGGGTTGGACAAGCTTCGCGTGTGCCCCTGTTCCAGGTAGGGGAGGGGTTTTAATTTTTTTCGAACATTTTTTAAGAGTGCCTATCAGAGAATAACAGAGAAAAAATCGCAATTGGTCAAACAACACTTGGAACGCTCCCTGAAAATTCCATTTGCACTAAACTCCTCATCAGCTTTCTTTCATCACAGTCATTGCTTCTGATATTCCTGCTGGATGCATTGTTACCGCACAGTGCAAATATATAGTTAAACGGAGGTCACGGAATAACGCTAGATATGCGCACGGCGGCTTTCAGAGAGCTCACAAAGAAATAGCTGCTCGCGCATTTTTACCTTATGAAAAAGAAGCACTTGGCACACCACATGATGATTGCAAGAAATATGCAGCAATAGCCACAATCCTTTAGTAATACTCTGATACTATCGACTGTCACTTTAGATCGCGAATTGGTGGATACACAAGCGAAGTCTCTCAGAGTATGATTCATTGCTTGCATCCGTCATTATCTCATGATATCTGAACTCGTGATCATGTTCTACTTGGTGCCTATTGACAAGCTATCCAGTATTCATGAACAGGATATAAGCTTTGTTTGCTCTTCAAATGACTATTATTTATTTAAATGATGACGGCTGCGCTTGGAGTATTCTATTTGGTGCATATCTTTCTTAATGTCTGCCTGCACTAGGCCGATAATAAATTATTGTTACAATATAGCATGTTCAATAGTTAGAAATAAGTGTTTGCTGACAAACCTGCACAGAAGTAGTGGACATGAGAATTTGCGCCATCATCACCATCAGCGTTGACGCACAACAGCACCTGAACCAACCAGGGTCTTCTTACGTAGCACTTTTTTTGTTTCATTTGGGCGCGATCTACTGCAGCAGCTCTAACTCAAAACTTTCTTTTGTGTTATTGCTACGCGAGTAGCGAAAACCCTGAAGGAAGGTTTGCCGCCTACGTACCTGCCTAGAAGACAAAATACCTTGAATGCTGTGGGAAAGTAGGCCGGTTCTATCGGTTCTATAGTGAAGACCATGAAGGTTATACACTTTTCAAGTCCTCTTTCTCCTGAGAGAGTACAGGAGCGTCGCGTTCCTCAAGTAGCATTACACTGATCGATTATGAACGTTGTATTCTACGTGGGCCGTCCTCCACAATGCCCAAGAGGTACAGCTCTTTGGGGTGAGACACATGCACGTGGGGATGAGACCTCTGGGTCTCCGCCATCATTTGTCGGATGGCCCGTGGGTCACTGTTTCGAAAGCTACTCTGCAAATGGATCACGGCACCTTATCGATCGTCGAAAAGCATCATGAAATGATCGCCTCATGAATCGTTTACGAGGGTGTTGTAGGAGGCCAATTTATAGATGTTTGTATTCTTTGTCTAGGTGCAACGAATGTTTATATGAAAGCAAAGCACATATTTTTAAAGCAACAGAAACCCACAATTAGTACACACCGACTACCGTGATGGCGTATGTTGCCCAATTCTATATCTCTGTGTTGGTTACTTCTTGTTTACTTTTTTCCCTATGCTAATTTCTAGTGGGTAGTATTGAAGGCAATGAGATCGCAGCGTTACACTGAAAACGTAATGAGTACGATGGAGCTGCCACACCCTGACAAGAACGGCATGAAGAGTACGAAGTCACAGCAGCTTCATTATATGGAGGGCAAGCCGACTACTGCGGGATTACGAAGGCAACACGTTGTCCGCAGGAGAAGAAATGACGACGATGCAGGGACGAGATAATGGAATGGCGGTGACTCATTGCGAAGACCGATGGACAGTGGCAACGACTAATACCACGGTGAACCAGAAAGTATTTGCCCATGTACTTTTAGCCAAATTACGGCTGTAAATGCGAAGTCAACATATCCATTCCAAGCGGTGGACCTTTCTTAGACCAGCCCGGCTTTTTCGGACGGTAGCTGCACCGCACAACGTTTCTGTCAGTCGTTGAAGATGGAGTTTGTGCTTCACACGTCCATGGTGCACGACCAATGAAGTGTGATTCGTTTTCTGTGGAGCAAGGAACGAACGCCCATTGAAATCCACAGGGAAATGCAGCCCACGTATGGGGAAATGTGTCTCGCTTTGAGAAGTTTGATGTGGTGGTGTTGTGAGTTCGCAAAAGGTCGTCAAGACAAGACAGCAGTCCGATGGTGGTTCCACAGTCAGTCGGACAAGTTCCACCACAGGGCCATCTCAAATTTAGTGCTGCAATTGGACAAAAGCTTGAAACGGTGTGAGACTAATGTAAGAAAATAGTGTAAGGTACGTAGAATAGTACGTATATTGGTAATTACCTGTATGCACCGTATTTTGGCTAACAAAAAAAAATGGGGCAGCTTCACACTAGTGGTGCGAAGACTGTGCAAACAGCGAAGCTGTCGATCCCAGCTAGCTTTATCTCGGATCGGCTACAACCCGGCCCACATGGAGCGAACTTTCACGGCGAACGTCGCGCGGCCCGCACATGATGCGAGACGCCGCACGAAGGTCAATTCCCTCGCTGCTGCTGCCGCGCTTCCTCACTCTACCGTTTTGACGGTCATCGACTGAGATGCGTTCATGTTTGCTTGTGCGCACGTGACACCATCCTTGTTCATTTAGTTAGTATGCCCATGTTTACAAGTTTATACGGCCGATGGAACTACTACCTTGACATCGTATAGCTGTCCACTAATTTTCTATCGCAATCGATATTTCGCGTTTCGGCCAGAACTGCGGCTTTTTTTTTACATCTCCTTCAGCAACAATGCAAGCTTTAGTTGCATTCATGTCGGTTTCAATTATTTATCTAAGAACAGCTGAAAGTTTGAAATCTGTTACGTTCGACAAATTATACCATTAACTAGGGCATAATATAATGGCTTGAACACAGAATATATAAAGAAATTAAGTAAACAGCAATAACCAGTTGCACTGCGTCTTAGCACTTAACATAATTTGTGGCTATATATTACAGAATTTACTTAGTGCTAGGTTAATGAGTTATTTTATTTCTTGAAATCGTTAACCTTTGTTTCATCATTGATTTTACAATAAAACTACCACAGGCAAGGCAATTCTCGGCGGCAAATATTCACTATTGAAAGAAGGATTTTTTTTTTGCACATGCAAGGTATTTACCAACGAATGTGTTTTATGCAGGTATTCAGACCTTCAAAATGTAACCAGTGGCACTAAAGCTTATTTCAGTGTTTTCACTTCTGACTATAGTTTTGTAGTAGCTTAGAGGATAGTGTAGTATTTTTTTATGAGCTTCCCACTATACCCGCAGGAGTTCCATGTCTTCAACGCCATCAAAATGCAAATATCTTACTCATCGTTATCTTGTTCCAACTTTGTGACGTCTTGCCACTCTTGAAATTTGTCCTTCACCGCCACTTTTTACTTGGCTAATGAGCTCCCCTTGGTAGAAAGGCTCAGCCGTCGTCAAACTCATAGCACGATGATAGCACCACCTGCATTCAGTTGTCGTGCCGTCCATCTCTCGTCTGAGCTCTTAAATATGAGGGAACTACGCTGGCCAGAGCTTTCAAATGTCGAGAAGACCAATAATGTGGGGAGTTGGCTGTTGCTTGCCGCCACCGGCACCGTTTTGCAAGAGTTCTAGAACATATATGCTCATGGGTATAGCGTACCACTGTTGTGCTGTTGCTTGCTTGCCCTAGCTTTCCCATAGGTCAAGAGGCGCTACTCTGTAAACGCGGCAATTTTTATAGCGTACAGTTTTGAAAATTGTATGGACTGGAGATGGAGCCCGGGCCCAACCAGGCCCTGGTCAGGGCATGCGTCGCAACATACTTACCTGGCTCAAGCCGGGTCCGCGAGATGGGCCAAGCCTGGGCTTTTGGGTAAGCTGGATCCCGTGCCTTGCTGTAGTGCATATAGCCATGGTAAATTAAGAAAACAGACAATGAGAAAAGGTAATTGAATTTCTGGGCAAGGTTAGGTGAATCCGCTTATTCCTCCTTTTTTCTGTCCGCAACATGGGGAACACAACCGGTCAGCAGTGCGTAGCCTACCCTTGGCAGATATTAAAGCACCATTTCCTAAAATAAAATAATCATGGCTGCATACGCAACCGTGTATTACTAGGTGAAAAGCAGTTACCATTACGTTGCAATTATGGCCATGCATAAAAGAGAAGTGGAAGCCGCACCACGCGAAAAAGCACTTCCAAGGGTTGAAACGTCGCGCAAAAAGAACACGCTTGAATGCAAATAACAAAAGCTCGAGCTCAAACCCAGGCAAGAAATTCCTCTTGATTGCTGCTGGACGAACTAAAAAGCGCATTACGCTTTGTGATAATGCCCTTGGTGCAGACTTTTCAGCTTAGGGCTAATGCTTCCGGCCTAAGCGAGGGCGCCATGAAGCGAGTGATGTGCTCGCACCAGCACATCACTTATTTTCTTTCGTTCCAGTGCTTTCTTTTGGATTATGGTATCGGCGCTTTTTTCTTTTGTGGGACAGTGCGTCGCTAATGGAGCTTCACGAAAGAGGGTTAAACAAATACAACATCGCTACTTACGAACCAGTAAAGCAATTATTCCGGTCACGGAAAGAGCTCCCTTTCCCATCACAGAATTTAAATAGACTTTTTTTTATTCTCAGTGTGGGTGCTTGTGCGTGTCTGTGTGCGTGTGCTTGCGTGCATGCGTGCGCGCGTCCGTGGGTGCATGTATGCGTGTGGGGGCGGCGCCAATCAATGTAGTGTGCCACGCACTACACATACCCCTCACTGCTCAAAGTCACTCTTGTAACAGCCTCCTCTCCACAATTTCTCTCCTGCCCTCTCGCTCTCCACATTGCTTCCTCTTCACAAACAAAACCACCGCCGCCTAGAATCCAATCGCGTTTAAAATAGAGGTTTGCTTTTAAAGGCGACGACGATCACTTGAAGGTTTGACACAGGCACATGGGGTCAAGGTTTGACGAGTAAAGCAGCTCCTATTTGTAGCAATAAATTCTGATTCCAAAGCAAGAAGAGACGAGAGTAAAGAAGATCGGTTTGCAACAGGGATAAACAAGAGCAAGGCATGTGGAAGGAACAAAAGCGCTCGCCTGCGCTCCGTGTCCAGAAGTCCCCACTTTCAGAACCTATGCGAACCGCGCCTGCAAGACTCCGAAACTCCTTCAAGTGGTCCAATCTTGAGTCGTGAAGCTCGATTGCCGCGCCAGCACCACAGTGTAGCTTACCCTTCACCGCTATTGTACAGTTTTTGAGATTTCATATTTGCTGGAATATAGTTCATAGAGTTAGCTATTGGTAATTTATTGTGGATTAGTTAAATTTGATACACTTCGCGCTGCATTGCTCATCCCGTGCGTGTGCGCACCCTGTTTTTATATGCAGGCACCCTTTCCAAGATATACAAGAACACGCGCGCGCAGTGCATTTATGATGATTATTTATGAGTCAGTGTGAAAGCTGGTTGCTGCGTAAGCACGCGACCACTCATGGCAAGAGGGTTGTCAGTGACTATATCTTTATATTGACCTTCGAATGCTAGCGCATGCGAAGGGGCAGTAGATTTCGTCTTTGTCATCCTTTGAAAACCCACAATCCCTATTTTTTACTTCTCACTAAAGTTTGTTTCGATAACGCTTACGAAACTCAAAAAACCGCTCAATACCGTGCCAGCTGAAGGGTTGTGAATAAATAGCCATCAATAACCCCACTTGTCGTCGAAGTTTAACAGGAGGACAGTGTGACGCCGTTGTAGACACAGTGAAGCGTCGATCAAGACAAGTCGTCTTGTCAAAACATTGGCTCCGGAGACATGCCTTGTTCTACCAATGTTGACAATATTAAGAAAATGCATATTCTATTAGCAGTGAAATTTCACCGCATCTGTTCATGTCTGCGCGCAAAAAACTACAATGCAATACGCAAGTGAGCAAATTCAGTACAGTCGCGTGAATTCTTTTGTTAGTAACTTTAAAAAATTTGTCGCGCTAACTGCCACTTTCCTCGCACTCGAATTTCTCAAAACAATTCTACATTTTCTCAGAGATTATTTTTTGGTGTACTTTCTGAGAGGCGCTGCAGAAAAATAAACTAGTTTTGCTGAGCTAGGGCCAAAAATATCAGGGGAAAATAATATAGAAGCTGCGGTAAGCACTATATATATTTTTTTCATTTTGTTATAGTAATAGCGCAGGTTACCGTATCTATCCTGACGCCATCAATTAAAAGTATCAACGCACAATTGCCTTCATTAAATTTTATCTGACAGCATAAAGTTACCGTGGCCGATGTGTGAAATTACAGCGAACGTCCAATTGAGACGCGGGATTCCTTGCTCCCTTCAATGAGAAGCAGCTATTCGTGCAGAGCCAGCCTCACTACCAATCTATATTTTTTCTCAAGGTCTTCCTTTCCAGTTGGTCACATTGGAATAGAAGAAAACAAACAAGTAAACAAACTAAAAGGCGTCAATTCAAAAACGGTGAACGAAATGAACGTTGTAGGGAACTCCTACCGGAAGAGTAAATTACCGGGACGGACGTGGACGGACTCCATTTCCAGGCCAGAATTTCTCTTCTGTTAACGAGGTGGCAAATGAACTCATTAGTGCTTTTTCCTACTGTACAGGACTTGCAGGAGCAACTAACCAAACAGGGAAAGTCCAAATGCCACAGCAATGGCTTGCTTTCTTTTTTTTTTGCATTCACTGCGCATTGATTAAGAACTTCGAGCATTCTTACATGGGTGACCCTATATTTCACACTTGCTTGTTTGTTTTTACCTGTTTTCCCCAAGGCTACCAGAGCTAACCATACGATATTTTTGTTAATTCACAGGTCTCTCATGTTATCTCTAAGATGACTTGCAGGTGAAAGCCCTAGTGTTGATGCATTAAAGACGCACACATCACGTACACATCCCCCTTAAGTCGCTGAGTCTACGCCGCTTAATCATCCATCTAAATTCGGTTACTCAACCTCTTAATTCGCTTTCTCATCCTCTTAATTAGCTTAGTCATCCGCCTTAATTCGCTTAATGTACTTCGCTTAGTCATCCCTTTTAATTCCAGAGGTCGAGAGAGAGAGGAAGCAAGAAAATGATAATGCAAGGCAAGGAGGTTAACCGGGACTGAGCCCGGTTGACTACCTACACTGCGGAAGGGAAAATGGGAGAGAAAGATTAGGAGAACAAGAGAAAGTCCACTGTGGACATCGCCGACGTGGCAACTGTTTTTGACTCTATAACCGACGGATCACAGACGGTCACTCAATCCGGTAGTTTTCAAAAATTGCAGCAGCGCTTTTGTGGCCTTTTGTAGCTGCGATATTCAAGGCCATGGTTCCAAGACCGTGTTCAAGGTGAATGTATTTTTTTTACAGTGAAGCTGTTAAGGACTCAGTCTACGATGGTCGTGTCTGCGTGTAGAAAAAAAAACTCTCATTGACCCTATGCTGTATGTGCGAGTGAAAGCGCGCGAGGGACGCGCGCTTTCACGGGAAGCGAACGCACGGCGGAGAGCAAACGCAATTTCTTTCGTCGCGCCAAACGCCGTGGGGGGACCGGAGGGTGGAAGGGAGGGCAGGCGACGTTTAGCTGTGGCGCCAAATGCGTATCTTGCGACCGGGCGCAAGGAGAACTGTCGACTCAATCTCCCACGCGAAAATACGACAGCGGAAAGGCTGCGCGGGAGGGAGGGGTTGCGGCTTTTGCTCTGGGAGCAAGTTGTACTTTGCGCGGCGCCGGGCGGTTGCGCGCACCGTATCTCGAAAGTGATCGGCAACACGGCTCCTACCTTTGTATGCGCTGTGCTTTCGCCGCTCAGTTTCCGTTGAAGCGATAGACCGCATGAAACCTTCGCTCGCTGCTGCTGGCGGCGCTTGCTCACGCCAGGGTTTCGACAGCGGTTGCGTGCGGTCACCCAAACAACGCGCAGAACTGTTATCGACAGCGGCGGCGTTTTGCCCGCGTTCCCACCGAACGCGCGAAGGCGTTGGTGACGTGTTTATGCAGACGTGCCAACCTTTGCCGTACACGCTATGGTGGTGTACCGTAGCGACCACTAGGCCATGGTCCCGTGGTCACTAAATAAATGAAAACAGCGGATCATATATATGTCTCATTCTTTTAATAGTTCAATAACCATTACACCTCACATCTGAATAGTCATAATTGGAAGTCCGTAATTCCCACCATAA